>NW_024057743.1:0-17500 GCF_016432855.1 Salvelinus namaycush | reverse complement strand
TTTAACTGGTACCAGGCTACATTCAGGAGAGTGTTGTCCATTCATTGTTTTAACTGGTACCAGGCTACATTCAGGAGGGTGTTGTCCATTCATTGTTTTAACTGGTACCAGGCTACATTCAGGAGGGTGTTGTCCATTCATTGTTTTAACTGGTACCAGGCTACATTCAGGAGAGTGTTGTCCATTCATTGTTTTAACTGGTACCGGGCTACATTCAGGAGAGTGTTGTCCATTCTGTGTTTTAACTGGTACCAGGCTACGTTCAGGAGAGTGTTGTCCATTCATTGTTTTAACTGGTACCAGGCTACGTTCAGGAGAGTGTTGTGAGGCTTGTGGGCATCCTAGAGCAAAACAACCATTCGTGAGAGTCTCACCTTTCCATAGAGGGGTCATATAAGTGTGTAGCCCAACCCGTTCGGACACTACAGACAGGAACGTGGCATATCTGTGGTGCCGACTTCAGACGAGTCCCCTGACGCTTGTGTGTGTCGTAGAGCAAAACGGACGAGACCATCGTGTTCATGAGAGTCTCATCTGTCTGACCCATTCGGACGCTGCAGATGTTTTCATGAGAAGATGGATTTTTGGAATGTCTCGTGGTCTGACTATCACCGCTGTAGTTCTGCCACCTTGCACCGCAGATGCGAAAGGCCGATATCGACGGACGTGGTGGATTGATACACAGCCCAAAAAACAGGTATCTCCAGCTGAAACAGATGGGTTTTTATAGAGATGTTTTTATTATGCTAATTCGACTCTACGGGGTTTCAAGAAACTCTTCCCCCATCAAGCCAATTACACTTCCCGGAGACTGAGAATCAATGGAGGAGTCTCATTCATTAACCACTTAGCCAGAATGGAAGTAAATGGCTTAAATTAGCGCCTTGGCTAATTAGTACATTTATCGGGCTCGTTAAGAGCTCTGAGTGTTTATGCTCTCTTAGTAATAATGGTGAATCACGTGTTGGGTGGAGCTAAACACAGTCACCAATGGAGAGACAGTGTTTTGAATGAGGAGCTGCTCTTTCCTTTTCTCTCTCTCTCTCTCTCTCTCTCTCTCTCTCTCTCTCTCTCTCTCTCTCTCTCTCTCTCTCTCTCTCTCTCTATCTCTCTATCTCTATCTCTATCTCTATCTCTCTCTCTCTCTATCTCTCTATCTCTATCTCTATCTCTCTCTCTATCTCTATCTCTATCTCTCTATCTCTATCTCTATCTCTATCTCTATCTCTCTATCTCTATCTCTATCTCTATCTCTATCTCTCTCTATCTCTCTCTATCTCTCTCTATCTCTCTCTATCTCTCTCTATCTCTCTCTATCTCTCTCTATCTCTCTCACTCTCTCTCTCTCTCTCTCTCTCTCTCTCTCTCTCTCTCTCGCTCTCTCTCGCTCTCTCTCTCTCTCTCTCTCCCTCCCTCCCTCCCTCCCTCCCTCCCTCCCTCCCTCCCTCTCTCTCTCTCTCTCTCTCTCTCTCTCTCTCTTTCCTTCTCACTCTCTCTCTCATTCTCTCTCTCTCTCTCTCTTTCCTTCTCACTCTCTCTTTCCTTCTCACTCTCTCTTTCCTTCTCACTCTCTCTCTCTCTCTCTCTCTCTCTCTCTCTCTCTCTCTCTTTCCTTCACTCTCTCTTTCCTTCTCTCTCTTTCCTTCACTCTCTCTTTCCTTCACTCTCTCTTTCCTTCACTCTCTCTCTCTCTCTCTCTCTCTCTCTCTTCTCTCTCTCTCTTTCCTTCTCACTCTCTCTCTCTCTCGCTCTCTTTCCTTCTCTCTTTCCTTCTCCCTCTCTCTCTCTCTATTACTGTCCTGGTGTTCTAACAGTTGTCGATGGTGTTCAAACACCAGTTCCATTGGTTCATTTCCAGAACTCCTGGTAAGGTATCGTGGAGGACATAAAGAGCTCCTGAGCTTAAAAAGAAACATCTAGGAATGGGAGCACAATATGTCTGGGTGTCTGAGAGACAAGGAAGCTATACCTTTATATTACGAATGGCCAACTGGAAAACAGAGACTTTTACAGAAGCTGTATAATGTAGTTCAAGGGGTCTCTGTTCTCAGTCACATTCATTCCTGGAAGAAATATTGTTTCACTGTCTTCCTCGCTCCTCCGTGACCCTCCGCTGTAGCACTGAGCTTTGCCAACTCAACTACCAATCAGCATAGTCTTGAGACATCACACTTGAACTAGTTGGATCCTGCTCATGAGGACAAGCGAACAGGAACTCTCCAGTCTCTCTCTGATTCTCTTCCAGGTGTTGTGTGTTTTTTTTGGTTTGTTGTTGCTGTTGTAAACAGCAGCTGTTTCACATGAATTATGTAGAAATAAATGACCTGGCGATGGAGTAGCAGTATCTCCCCGGTTTGTTCCGTTAGAGAGGAGAGGCTGGACAGCAGAGCGCTGCTTCCCAAACAGCACCCTATTCCCTATGTAGCGAGCTACGTTTGACCGGGGCCCATAGGTGTCTGGTCAAAAGTCGTGCACTATTTTTGGGAAATAGGGTGTCATTTGAACTCAGGCCTGTGTTTTGATTCAGAGGAAACAAGGTGCTGCTAGCTGGATGTTGGATATTGCTGGACGGGTTTTCATCCAAAATCGGGTGCTAGCAAGCTATCAGGTACTAGCAAGCTATCGGGTGCTAGCAAGCTATCGGTGCTAGCAAGCTATCGGGTGCTAGCAAGCTATCGGGTGCTAGCAGGCTATCGGGTGCTAGCAGGCTATCGGGTGCTAGCAGGCTATCGGGTGCTAGCAGGCTATCGGGTGCTAGCAAGCTATCGGGTGCTAGCAAGCTATCGGGTGCTAGCAAGCTATCCTTCAGCCGTTTGTGTTCTCTCAGCTGTGCTTCGAAAACAACATTCTTCAAAAACAACAGCTGGAGACTAAGAGTGAAATGCTTACTTACGGGCCCTTGCCAACAATACAGAGAGAAACATTTTTAAATAATAGAAACATTATGACACAAGGAATAAATACACAATGAGTGACGATAACGTGGCTTTATACACTGTATATACAGTACAAACGTATGTGTGTAACAGTATAACTTTAAACCGTCCCCTCGCCCCGACACGGGCGAGAACCAGGGACCCTCTGCACACATCAACAACGGTCGCCCACGAAGCATCGTTACCCATCGCTCCACAAAGGCCACGGCCCTTGCAGAGCAAGGGGCAACACTACATCTAGGTTTCAGAGCAAGTGACGTCACTGATTGAAACGCTACTAGCGCGTACCCGCTAACTAGCTAGCCATTTCACATCCGTTACACTCACCCCCCTTTCAACCTCCTCCTTTTCCGCAGCAACCAGTGATCCGGGTCACGGCACCAATGTAACAGTATAACTTTAAACCGTCCCCTCGCCCCGACACGGGCGCGAACCAGGGACCCTCTGCAAACATCAACAACGGTCGCCCACGAAGCATCGTTACCCATCGCTCCACAAAGGCCACGGCCCTTGCAGAGCAAGGGGCAACACTACATCTAGGTTTCAGAGCAAGTGACGTAACTGATTGAAACGCTACTAGCGCGTACCCGCTAACTAGCTAGCCATTTCACATCCGTTACATGTGGACACCCCTTCAAATCAATGGATTCGGCTATTTCAGCCCCACCCGTTGCTGACAGGCGTATAAAGTCAAACACACAGCCATGCAATCTCCAAAGACAAACATTGGCAATAGAATGGCCTTACTGAAGAGCTCAGTGACTTTCAACGTGGCACCGTCATAGGATGCCACTTTTCCAACAAGTCAGTTCATCAAATTGCTACATTGCTAGAGCTTTTCCCGGTCAACTGCAGGTGCTGTTATTGTGAAGTGGAAACATCTAGGAGCAACAGCGGCTCACACGCGAAGTGGTAGGCCACACAAGGTATTAGGTGAACAATAGGTAAGTACAGAAACAAAACAACAGTAAAAAGACAGTGAAAAATAACAGTATAGAGGCTATATACAGTAGAGAGGCTATATACAGTAGAGAGGCTATATACAGAGGCGAGGCTATATACAGTAGAGAGGCTATATACAGTAGAGAGGCTATATACAGTAGAGAGGCTATATAAAGTAGAGAGGCTATATAAAGTAGAGAGGCTATATACAGTAGAGAGGCTATATACAGTAGAGAGGCTATATACAGTAGAGAGGCTATATACAGTAGAGAGGCTATATACAGTAGAGAGACTATATACAGTAGCGGGGCTATATACAGTAGAGAGGCTATATACAGTAGAGAGGCTATATACAGTAGTGAGGCTATATACAGTAGAGAGGCTATATACAGTAGAGAGGCTATATACAGTAGAGAGGCTATATACAGTAGAGAGGCTATATACAGTAGAGAGGCTATATACAGTATCACCCAGGGAGACCACTCTAACAGAGAAGAGTTAGCAGCATGTATCACCCAGGGAGACCACTCTAACAGAGAAGAGTTAGAAGCATGTATCACCCAGGGAGACCACTCTGACAGAGAAGAGTTAGCAGCATGTATCACCCAGGGAGACCACTCTAACAGAGAAGAGTTAGCAGCATGTATCACCCAGGGAGACCACTCTGACAGAGAAGAGTTAGCAGCATGTATCACCCAGGAAGACCACTCTGACAGAGAAGAGTTAGAAGCATGTATCACCCAGGGAGACCACTCTGACAGAGAAGAGTTAGCAGCATGTATCACCCAGGGAGACCACTCTAACAGAGAAGAGTTAGCAGCATGTATCACCCAGGGAGACCACTCTGACAGAGAAGAGTTAGCAGCATGTATCACCCAGGGAGACCACTCTGACAGAGAAGAGTTAGCAGCATGTATCACCCAGGGAGACCACTCTGACAGAGAAGAGTTAGCAGCATGTATCACCCAGGGAGACCACTCTGACAGAGAAGAGTTAGCATCATGTATCACCCAGGGAGACCACTCTGACAGAGAAGAGTTAGCAGCATGTATCACCCAGGGAGACCACTCTGACAGAGAAGTGCTAAATGGCCTCCATTCTCACAGTGTGGTTCAGTAGGGGGGAGGTGAGCGGAGTGAAGCTGTCCTCCCAGATCATTTCCCCGGTCACTGCTCTGGTCACTGCTCTGGTCACTGCTCTGGTCTCTGGTCTGATCACTGCTCTGGTCACTGCTCTGGTCTCTGCTCTGGTCACTGCTCTGGTCACTGCTCTGGTCTCTGGTCTGGTCACTGCTCTGGTCTCTTGTCTGGTCTCTGGTCACTGCTCTGGTCACTGCTCTGGTCTCTGGTCTGGTCACTGCTCTGGTCTCTTGTCTGGTCTCTGGTCACTGGTCTGGTCACTGCTCTGGTCTCTGGTCTGGTCACTGGTCTGGTCACTGCTCTGGTCTCTTGTCTGGTCTCTGGTCACTGCTCTGGTCACTGCTCTGGTCTCTGGTCTGGTCACTGCTCTGGTCTCTGGTCTCTGCTCTGGTCACTGCTCTGGTCTCTGGTCTGATCACTGCTCTGGTCACTGCTCTGGTCACTGCTCTGGTCTCTGGTCTGGTCAGAGAGGTAGAAGTAGAATATCCTGGAGGTGAGAGTGTGATGTAGGCCTCCTACCAACTGCTGTCCAGATGGACTTTATTCTGCTTCAGAAACATTATTCTAGGGATTATTTACTGCCTTGTACAGTTTAATTGTTCAGTCAGCTTTCAGGCAATGCATGGTGCCAAGTCAATGTACTGTACATACATATTAAAAAAATCACTAATCACAAATCTAACATAACTCAACCACTGGTGATCTACTGTAGCTGTCATTTATTTGATCAGTTTAGCGTACTTCAATCTGGTTGGATGAGCAGTTCCACCTCCAACTGATTCCCGCTCCTTATCATTATCAGTGAACTACCAAACTACTCAGTGGCCCTACTCATCGCCTCGCCGTGAAACAAGATAACATTAACCTCCTGAAACGGCTGTTGCTCTGAAGACACATGTTGGGAAGAGTCGCTGTGAATATCAAAGTGAAATGAAGTAGGACATGTTGAGCGTTTGGCAGATGGGTCCCTGCGGCTCTCACGGGCGATTTCAGCACAGATCTCAATTATCTGCTTCACTGATTTCTTCATCTGCCATTATCTCAGCCTATTATGATTTAAAATGGAAATGGCACAAAGAAAGGAAGGAAGGAAAGGGAGGAAAGGAAGGAAGGAAGGAGGGAAGGAAGGAAGGAAGGAAGGAAGGAAGGAAGGAAGGAAGGAAGGAAGGAAGGAAGGAAGGAAGGAAGGAAGGAAGGAAGGAAGGAAGGAAGGAAGGAAGGAAGGAAGGAAGGAAGGAAGGAAGGAAGGAAGGAAGGAAGGAAAAAGGGGACTAGATTGACAGAGAAAACAAAATTCTGAATATTTTGGTTCCCCCAACTGGACGACGACAGTGCCGAAAGCGACAGGGTTTTGAAAATAAAGACCCAGAACGTTACACCTGGCGGAACACTTAAAATTAAAACTCAAAGTGTCATAAAGACACGGAGGTTTACACTGATTAAATCATTGATTAGGGAAATATTTAATGCAGCCCTGTATGTTAAATTAAAGCAACATCGAGAAATAATGAAAACCTCACCAGAACATAAAAGAGTCTCTTTCTCAATAGTGTAATGACTCTTTTGATTGTTACTCTGCCGTTTGGCATCCCTCACCCTCAGGTCATGATATCTAATATCAGTATCTATATACAACATACCTAGAGAGTCCTCTCACCCTCAGGTCATGATATCTAATATCAGTATCTATAAACAACACACCTAGAGAGGCCTCTCATCCCTGTTCCTCAGGTCATGATATCTAATATCAGTATCTATAAACAACATACCTAGAGAGTCCTCTCATCCCTCTCCCTCAGGTCATGATATCTAATATCAGTATCTATAAACAACATACCTAGAGAGACCTCTCATCCCTCAACCTCAGGTCATGATATCTAATATCAGTATCTATAAACAACATACCTAGAGAGTCCTCTCATCCCTCTCCCTCAGGTCATGATATCTAATATCAGTATCTATAAACAACATACCTAGAGAGACCTCTCATCCCTCAACCTCAGGTCATGATATCTAATATCAGTATCTATAAACAACATACCTAGAGAGGCCTCTCATCCCTCATCCTCAGGTCTTCATATCTAATATCAGTATCTATAAACAACATACCTAGAGAGACCTCTCATCCCTCAGGTCATGATATCTAATATCAGTATCTATATACAACATACCTAGAGAGTCCTCTCATCCCTCTCCCTTAGGTCATGATATCTAATATCAGTATCTATAAACAACATACCTAGAGAGTCCTCTCATCCCTCTCCCTCAGGTCATGATATCTAATATCAGTATCTATAAACAACATACCTAGAGAGACCTCTCATCCCTCAGGTCATGATATCTAATATCAGTATCTATAAACAACATACCTAGAGAGGCCTCTCATCCCTCATCCTCAGGTCTTCATATCTAATATCAGTATCTATAAACAACATACCTAGAGAGTCCTCTCATCCCTCTCCCTCAGGTCATGATATCTAATATCAGTATCTATAAACAACATACCTAGAGAGGCCTCTCATCCCTCTCCCTCAGGTCATGATATCTAATATCAGTATCTATAAACAACATACCTAGAGAGACCTCTCATCCCTCAGGTCATGATATCTAATATCAGTATCTATATACAACATACCTAGAGAGTCCTCTCATCCCTCTCCCTCAGGTCATGATATCTAATATCAGTATCTATAAACAACATACCTAGAGAGGCCTCTCATCCCTCTCCCTCAGGTCATGATATCTAATATCAGTATCTATAAACAACATACCTAGAGAGACCTCTCATCCCTCAGGTCATGATATCTAATATCAGTATCTATAAACAACATACCTAGAGAGGCCTCTCATCCCTCTCCCTCAGGTCATGATATCTAATATCAGTATCTATAAACAACATACCTAGAGAGACCTCTCATCCCTCAGGTCTTCATATCTAATATCAGTATCTATAAACAACATACCTAGAGAGGCCTCTCATCCCTCACCCTCAGGTCATCATATCTAATATCAGTATCTATAAACAACATACCTAGAGAGACCTCTCATCCCTCAGGTCTTCATATCTAATATCAGTATCTATAAACAACATACCTAGACAGGCCTCTCATCCCTCACCCTCAGGTCATGATATCTAATATCAGTATCTATAAACAACATACCTAGAGAGACCTCTCATCCCTCAGGTCTTCATATCTAATATCAGTATCTATATACAACATACCTAGAGAGTCCTCTCATCCCTCACCCTCAGGTCATGATATCTAATATCAGTATCTATAAACAACATACCTAGAGAGGCCTCTCATCCCTCACCCTCAGGTCATGATATCTAATATCAGTATCTATAAACAACATACCTAGAGAGTCCTCTCATCCCTCACCCTCAGGTCTTCATATCTAATATCAGTATCTATAAACAACATACCTAGAGAGACCTCTCATCCCTCACCCTCAGGTCTTCATATCTAATATCAGTATCTATAAACAACATACCTAGAGAGGCCTCTCATCCCTCAGGTCATGATATCTAATATCAGTATCTATAAACAACATACCTAGAGAGGCCTCTCATCCCTCACCCTCAGGTCTTCATATCTAATATCAGTATCTATAAACAACATACCTAGAGAGACCTCTCATCCCTCACCCTCAGGTCATGATATCTAATATCAGTATCTATAAACAACATACCTAGAGAGGCCTCTCATCCCTCAGGTCTTCATATCTAATATCAGTATCTATAAACAACATACCTAGAGAGTCCTCTCATCCCTCACCCTCAGGTCTTCATATCTAATATCAGTATCTATAAACAACATACCTAGAGAGTCCTCTCATCCTCAGGTCATGATATCTAATATCAGTATCTATAAACACCATACCTAGAGAGTCCTCTCATCCCTCACCCTCAGGTCATGATATCTAATATCAGTATCTATAAACAACATACCTAGAGAGGCCTCTCATCCCTCACCCTCAGGTTATGATATCTAATATCAGTATCTATATACAACATACCTAGAGAGGCCTCTCATCCTCAGGTCATGATATCTAATATCAGTATCTATAAACAACATACCTAGAGAGTCCTCTCATCCCTCACCCTCAGGTCATGATATCTAATATCAGTATCTATAAACAACATACCTAGAGAGTCCTCTCATCCCTCTCCCTCAGGTCATGATATCTAATATCAGTATCTATAAACAACATACCTAGAGAGTCCTCTCATCCCTCTCCCTCAGGTCATGATATCTAATATCAGTATCTATAAACAACATACCTAGAGAGGCCTCTCATCCCTCTCCCTCAGGTCATGATATCTAATATCAGTATCTATAAACAACATACCTAGAGAGACCTCTCATCCCTCAGGTCTTCATATCTAATATCAGTATCTATATACAACATACCTAGAGAGGCCTCTCATCCCTCAGGTCATGATATCTAATATCAGTATCTATAAACAACATACCTAGAGAGACCTCTCATCCCTCACCCTCAGGTCATCATATCTAATATCAGTATCTATATACAACATACCTAGAGAGACCTCTCATCCCTCACCCTCAGGTCTTCATATCTAATATCAGTATCTATAAACAACATACCTAGAGAGACCTCTCATCCCTCAGGTCTTCATATCTAATATCAGTATCTATATACAACATACCTAGAGAGTCCTCTCATCCCTCACCCTCAGGTCATGATATCTAATATCAGTATCTATAAACAACATACCTAGAGAGTCCTCTCATCCCTCACCCTCAGGTCATCATATCTAATATCAGTATCTATAAACAACATACCTAGAGAGGCCTCTCATCCCTCACCCTCAGGTCATGATATCTAATATCAGTATCTATAAACAACATACCTAGAGAGGCCTCTCATCCCTCACCCTCAGGTCTTCATATCTAATATCAGTATCTATAAACAACATACCTAGAGAGACCTCTCATCCCTCACCCTCAGGTCTTCATATCTAATATCAGTATCTATAAACAACATACCTAGAGAGACCTCTCATCCCTCACCCTCAGGTCTTCATATCTAATATCAGTATCTATAAACAACATACCTAGAGAGGCCTCTCATCCCTCAGGTCATGATATCTAATATCAGTATCTATAAACACCATACCTAGAGAGGCCTCTCATCCCTCACCCTCAGGTCTTCAGATCTAATATCAGTATCTATAAACAACATACCTAGAGAGACCTCTCATCCCTCACCCTCAGGTCTTCATATCTAATATCAGTATCTATAAACAACATACCTAGAGAGACCTCTCATCCCTCACCCTCAGGTCTTCATATCTAATATCAGTATCTATAAACAACATACCTAGAGAGTCCTCTCATCCCTCACCCTCAGGTCTTCATATCTAATATCAGTATCTATAAACAACATACCTAGAGAGGCCTCTCATCCCTCACCCTCAGGTCATGATATCTAATATCAGTATCTATATACAACATACCTAGAGAGGCCTCTCATCCCTCACCCTCAGGTCATGATATCTAATATCAGTATCTATAAACAACATACCTAGAGAGACCTCTCATCCCTCACCCTCAGGTCATGATATCTAATATCAGTATCTATAAACAACATACCTAGAGAGTCCTCTCATCCTCAGGTCATGATATCTAATATCAGTATCTATAAACACCATACCTATAGAGTCCTCTCATCCCTCACCCTCAGGTCATGATATCTAATATCAGTATCTATAAACAACATACCTAGAGAGGTCTCTCATCCCTCAGGTCATGATATCTAATATCAGTATCTATAAACAACATACCTAGAGAGTCCTCTCATCCCTCACCCTCAGGTCATGATATCTAATATCAGTATCTATAAACAACATACCTAGAGAGGCCTCTCATCCCTCACCCTCAGGTTATGATATCTAATATCAGTATCTATATACAACATACCTAGAGAGTCCTCTCATCCCTCACCCTCAGGTCTTCATATCTAATATCAGTATCTATAAACAACATACCTAGAGAGACCTCTCATCCCTCAGGTCATGATATCTAATATCAGTATCTATAAACACCATACCTAGAGAGTCCTCTCATCCCTCACCCTCAGGTCTTCATATCTAATATCAGTATCTATAAACACCATACCTAGAGAGTCCTCTCATCCCTCACCCTCAGGTCTTCATATCTAATATCAGTATCTATAAACAACATACCTAGAGAGGCCTCTCATCCCTCATCCTCAGGTCTTCATATCTAATATCAGTATCTATAAACAACATACCTAGAGAGGCCTCTCATCCCTCAGGTCATGATATCTAATATCAGTATCTATAAACACCATACCTAGAGAGGCCTCTCATCCCTCACCCTCAGGTCTTCAGATCTAATATCAGTATCTATAAACAACATACCTAGAGAGACCTCTCATCCCTCACCCTCAGGTCTTCATATCTAATATCAGTATCTATAAACAACATACCTAGAGAGACCTCTCATCCCTCACCCTCAGGTCTTCATATCTAATATCAGTATCTATAAACAACATACCTAGAGAGTCCTCTCATCCCTCACCCTCAGGTCTTCATATCTAATATCAGTATCTATAAACAACATACCTAGAGAGTCCTCTCATCCTCAGGTCATGATATCTAATATCAGTATCTATAAACACCATACCTATAGAGTCCTCTCATCCCTCACCCTCAGGTCATGATATCTAATATCAGTATCTATAAACAACATACCTAGAGAGGTCTCTCATCCCTCAGGTCATGATATCTAATATCAGTATCTATAAACAACATACCTAGAGAGTCCTCTCATCCCTCACCCTCAGGTCATGATATCTAATATCAGTATCTATAAACAACATACCTAGAGAGGCCTCTCATCCCTCACCCTCAGGTTATGATATCTAATATCAGTATCTATATACAACATACCTAGAGAGTCCTCTCATCCCTCACCCTCAGGTCTTCATATCTAATATCAGTATCTATAAACAACATACCTAGAGAGACCTCTCATCCCTCAGGTCATGATATCTAATATCAGTATCTATAAACACCATACCTAGAGAGTCCTCTCATCCCTCACCCTCAGGTCTTCATATCTAATATCAGTATCTATAAACACCATACCTAGAGAGTCCTCTCATCCCTCACCCTCAGGTCTTCATATCTAATGTCAGTATCTATAAACAACATACCTAGAGAGGCCTCTCATCCCTCATCCTCAGGTCTTCATATCTAATATCAGTATCTATAAACAACATACCTAGAGAGTCCTCTCATCCCTCTCCCTCAGGTCATGATATCTAATATCAGTATCTATAAACAACATACCTAGACAGTCCTCTCATCCCTCACCCTCAGGTCATGATATCTAATATCAGTATCTATAAACAACATACCTAGAGAGGCCTCTCATCCATCTCCCTCAGGTCATGATATCTAATATCAGTATCTATAAACAACATACCTAGAGAGACCTCTCATCCCTCAGGTCTTCATATCTAATATCAGTATCTATATACAACATACCTAGAGAGGCCTCTCATCCCTCAGGTCATGATATCTAATATCAGTATCTATAAACAACATACCTAGAGAGGCCTCTCATCCCTCACCCTCACGTCATGATATCTAATATCAGTATCTATAAACAACATACCTAGAGAGACCTCTCATCCCTCAGGTCTTCATATCTAATATCAGTATCTATATACAACATACCTAGAGAGTCCTCTCATCCCTCACCCTCAGGTCATGATATCTAATATCAGTATCTATAAACAACATACCTAGAGAGTCCTCTCATCCCTCACCCTCAGGTCATGATATCTAATATCAGTATCTATAAACAACATACCTAGAGAGGCCTCTCATCCCTCACCCTCAGGTCATGATATCCAATATCAGTATCTATAAACAACATACCTAGAGAGGCCTCTCATCCCTCACCCTCAGGTCTTCATATCTAATATCAGTATCTATAAACAACATACCTAGAGAGACCTCTCATCCCTCACCCTCAGGTCTTCATATCTAATATCAGTATCTATAAACAACATACCTAGAGAGGCCTCTCATCCCTCACCCTCAGGTCTTCATATCTAATATCAGTATCTATAAACAACATACCTAGAGAGGCCTCTCATCCCTCAGGTCATGATATCTAATATCAGTATCTATAAACAACATACCTAGAGAGTCCTCTCATCCCTCACCCTCAGGTCTTCATATCTAATATCAGTATCTATATACAACATACCTAGAGAGTCCTCTCATCCCTCACCCTCAGGTCTTCATATCTAATATCAGTATCTATATACAACATACCTAGAGAGTCCTCTCATCCCTCTCCCTCAGGTCATGATATCTAATATCAGTATCTATAAACAACATACCTAGAGAGGCCTCTCATCCCTCTCCCTCAGGTCATGATATCTAATATCAGTATCTATAAACAACATACCTAGAGAGACCTCTCATCCCTCAGGTCATGATATCTAATATCAGTATCTATATACAACATACCTAGAGAGTCCTCTCATCCCTCTCCCTCAGGTCATGATATCTAATATCAGTATCTATAAACAACATACCTAGAGAGTCCTCTCATCCCTCTCCCTCAGGTCATGATATCTAATATCAGTATCTATAAACAACATACCTAGAGAGACCTCTCATCCCTCAGGTCATGATATCTAATATCAGTATCTATAAACAACATACCTAGAGAGGCCTCTCATCCCTCTCCCTCAGGTCATGATATCTAATATCAGTATCTATAAACAACATACCTAGAGAGACCTCTCATCCCTCAGGTCTTCATATCTAATATCAGTATCTATAAACAACATACCTAGAGAGGCCTCTCATCCCTCACCCTCAGGTCATCATATCTAATATCAGTATCTATAAACAACATACCTAGAGAGACCTCTCATCCCTCAGGTCTTCATATCTAATATCAGTATCTATAAACAACATACCTAGACAGGCCTCTCATCCCTCACCCTCAGGTCATGATATCTAATATCAGTATCTATAAACAACATACCTAGAGAGACCTCTCATCCCTCAGGTCTTCATATCTAATATCAGTATCTATATACAACATACCTAGAGAGTCCTCTCATCCCTCACCCTCAGGTCATGATATCTAATATCAGTATCTATAAACAACATACCTAGAGAGGCCTCTCATCCCTCACCCTCAGGTCATGATATCTAATATCAGTATCTATAAACAACATACCTAGAGAGTCCTCTCATCCCTCACCCTCAGGTCTTCATATCTAATATCAGTATCTATAAACAACATACCTAGAGAGACCTCTCATCCCTCACCCTCAGGTCTTCATATCTAATATCAGTATCTATAAACAACATACCTAGAGAGGCCTCTCATCCCTCAGGTCATGATATCTAATATCAGTATCTATAAACAACATACCTAGAGAGGCCTCTCATCCCTCACCCTCAGGTCTTCATATCTAATATCAGTATCTATAAACAACATACCTAGAGAGACCTCTCATCCCTCACCCTCAGGTCATGATATCTAATATCAGTATCTATAAACAACATACCTAGAGAGGCCTCTCATCCCTCAGGTCTTCATATCTAATATCAGTATCTATAAACAACATACCTAGAGAGTCCTCTCATCCCTCACCCTCAGGTCTTCATATCTAATATCAGTATCTATAAACAACATACCTAGAGAGTCCTCTCATCCTCAGGTCATGATATCTAATATCAGTATCTATAAACACCATACCTAGAGAGTCCTCTCATCCCTCACCCTCAGGTCATGATATCTAATATCAGTATCTATAAACAACATACCTAGAGAGGCCTCTCATCCCTCACCCTCAGGTTATGATATCTAATATCAGTATCTATATACAACATACCTAGAGAGGCCTCTCATCCTCAGGTCATGATATCTAATATCAGTATCTATAAACAACATACCTAGAGAGTCCTCTCATCCCTCACCCTCAGGTCATGATATCTAATATCAGTATCTATAAACAACATACCTAGAGAGTCCTCTCATCCCTCTCCCTCAGGTCATGATATCTAATATCAGTATCTATAAACAACATACCTAGAGAGTCCTCTCATCCCTCTCCCTCAGGTCATGATATCTAATATCAGTATCTATAAACAACATACCTAGAGAGGCCTCTCATCCCTCTCCCTCAGGTCATGATATCTAATATCAGTATCTATAAACAACATACCTAGAGAGACCTCTCATCCCTCAGGTCTTCATATCTAATATCAGTATCTATATACAACATACCTAGAGAGGCCTCTCATCCCTCAGGTCATGATATCTAATATCAGTATCTATAAACAACATACCTAGAGAGACCTCTCATCCCTCACCCTCAGGTCATCATATCTAATATCAGTATCTATATACAACATACCTAGAGAGACCTCTCATCCCTCACCCTCAGGTCTTCATATCTAATATCAGTATCTATAAACAACATACCTAGAGAGACCTCTCATCCCTCAGGTCTTCATATCTAATATCAGTATCTATATACAACATACCTAGAGAGTCCTCTCATCCCTCACCCTCAGGTCATGATATCTAATATCAGTATCTATAAACAACATACCTAGAGAGTCCTCTCATCCCTCACCCTCAGGTCATCATATCTAATATCAGTATCTATAAACAACATACCTAGAGAGGCCTCTCATCCCTCACCCTCAGGTCATGATATCTAATATCAGTATCTATAAACAACATACCTAGAGAGGCCTCTCATCCCTCACCCTCAGGTCTTCATATCTAATATCAGTATCTATAAACAACATACCTAGAGAGACCTCTCATCCCTCACCCTCAGGTCTTCATATCTAATATCAGTATCTATAAACAACATACCTAGAGAGACCTCTCATCCCTCACCCTCAGGTCTTCATATCTAATATCAGTATCTATAAACAACATACCTAGAGAGGCCTCTCATCCCTCAGGTCATGATATCTAATATCAGTATCTATAAACACCATACCTAGAGAGGCCTCTCATCCCTCACCCTCAGGTCTTCAGATCTAATATCAGTATCTATAAACAACATACCTAGAGAGACCTCTCATCCCTCACCCTCAGGTCTTCATATCTAATATCAGTATCTATAAACAACATACCTAGAGAGACCTCTCATCCCTCACCCTCAGGTCTTCATATCTAATATCAGTATCTATAAACAACATACCTAGAGAGTCCTCTCATCCCTCACCCTCAGGTCTTCATATCTAATATCAGTATCTATAAACAACATACCTAGAGAGTCCTCTCATCCTCAGGTCATGATATCTAATATCAGTATCTATAAACACCATACCTATAGAGTCCTCTCATCCCTCACCCTCAGGTCATGATATCTAATATCAGTATCTATAAACAACATACCTAGAGAGGTCTCTCATCCCTCAGGTCATGATATCTAATATCAGTATCTATAAACAACATACCTAGAGAGTCCTCTCATCCCTCACCCTCAGGTCATGATATCTAATATCAGTATCTATAAACAACATACCTAGAGAGGCCTCTCATCCCTCACCCTCAGGTTATGATATCTAATATCAGTATCTATATACAACATACCTAGAGAGTCCTCTCATCCCTCACCCTCAGGTCTTCATATCTAATATCAGTATCTATAAACAACATACCTAGAGAGACCTCTCATCCCTCAGGTCATGATATCTAATATCAGTATCTATAAACACCATACCTAGAGAGTCCTCTCATCCCTCACCCTCAGGTCTTCATATCTAATATCAGTATCTATAAACACCATACCTAGAGAGTCCTCTCATCCCTCACCCTCAGGTCTTCATATCTAATGTCAGTATCTATAAACAACATACCTAGAGAGGCCTCTCATCCCTCATCCTCAGGTCTTCATATCTAATATCAGTATCTATAAACAACATACCTAGAGAGTCCTCTCATCCCTCTCCCTCAGGTCATGATATCTAATATCAGTATCTATAAACAACATACCTAGACAGTCCTCTCATCCCTCACCCTCAGGTCATGATATCTAATATCAGTATCTATAAACAACATACCTAGAGAGGCCTCTCATCCATCTCCCTCAGGTCATGATATCTAATATCAGTATCTATAAACAACATACCTAGAGAGACCTCTCATCCCTCAGGTCTTCATATCTATATCAGTATCTATATACAACATACCTAGAGAGGCTCTCATCCCTCAGGTCATGATATCTAATATCAGTATCTATAAACAACATACCTAGAGAGGCTCTCATCCCTCACCCTCACGTCATGATATCTAATTCAGTATCTATAAAACATACCTAGAGAGACCTCTCATCCCTCAGGTCTTCATATCTAATATCAGTATCTATATACAACATACCTAGAGAGTCCTCTCATCCCTCACCCTCAGGTCATGATATCTAATATCA
>NW_024057742.1:300000-420555 GCF_016432855.1 Salvelinus namaycush | reverse complement strand
AAGGGAACTTTAGCATAAAACCCACATGGAAAACTGAGATTCGGCAAATAACATATAAAGAGAGGCTTATTTTGCCAAACCAACAACAGTAGTTACTAAAACATAAATTGCTAATGTATGATTTAAAAGGTGGATTTTATGATGTAATGTCAACTTTATATATTTCTATCCCGGGACTATTCAATTTTGAACTCACCCACAGCAATTCTCCATAAATCTGCTGTGGATTACCCAGAATCCAGAAATAAATTAATACATATGTGATAATTCAAAAACATAACTGGTTGTGCTTATAGGGAACCAGATCGTGAACACAACTAAGTTACTAAGTCTTTAACCACACTGTATTGTTACACTGGTGAGTAAAAACTCATGCTTCCTACACTAACTTTTTGTCTGAACATTATAATATATATTTTACGTCACACTAGCGTCATTGTCTTAAAGTCGCACATCTCCATCGCAGTCAGAGGTTCAGACTGAGCGTTACCCACTCCAGTCAGCTGATGGCGGTGTGAGATTTTAAGGCAATGCTGTTAGTGTGACGTATAATCTAGTGGACGGAACGCAATGCTGTTAGTGTGACGTATAATCTAGTGGACGGAACGTTTCTTTCACCAGCAGTAACAATTAGTCAGCCACCTCGGTAGCTTGCTAGCCAAAGTAGCCGAACCCATAAAGCTCTTTAGACGTTTTAGTGTATATTAGCCACTGTATTTTAAACCCTTGTCTGTCGTCTAGTTAGTTAGTTATCCTATTTAATTTCATATTTACGGTGCTGTTGTTATTATTCAGCTGGCGGGCTGGTTAAGTTAGCATTAGCCTAGCTAGCTAACATCTCCGACCATGAGTTCACTAAATTACTCTCTTCCTGCTGAAGAAGATACGGTCTGTTGGACGGAGAAAGAAGCTCTCATCAAAGAGGAGGAGGAAGAGAAGGATGTTACAATACAAAAACAAGTAGAGGGTGAGGTTGTTACCCTGAAAGAAGAAGAGAAAGACGTTTCAGTGAAAGAAGAGGAAGACGTTACAGTGAAAGAAGAGGCGTTCAGAGTGAAAGAGGAGGAGGGTGTTACAGTAAAAGATGAGGAGGATTCAGTTTTTGAAGTGAAAGCGGAGGATGGGGAGTTTACGGTCTCATCGGAAGAAGAGGAGGAAGAAACTGGATATCTGGGCCCGATTTCCCAAACGCAATTTAAGGCATCCAGTGGTTCTAAAGATGAACTTAGCCATAAGATGGTTTTGAGAAACCGGGCCGTGATTACCACTGGTAAGTACTGTCTTAAATACAGAGCCCCAAATAAGCTTTTTTTACTCCAATGTTTAGAAACAATGTTAATCAACAGCCTCAACATGGTTAAAACTATAATGTTGATATCATGGATGGTCAGTCCTTGCATCCATAGGTCTGTCTATGAATTTGAGACTAGTGAGAGTAGTTAAATGTCTCCAGGCCCATCATCATCTTATTAGCAAAACAGTGGTGGAATGACTGCTTTGTTATTGTTTCAACTTCAGATTGGTTGATTGATGTGTGGCTTTTTTAAAGGGACAACCTAGGATTTAAACAGCAACAAAATGGCTGCCAAGAGACTTGGTTTGGTAAACAGCTGAGGGATGGGGGCTGGAGAAATGTAACCACTCTCAAATTCATTGAGAAAGCTATTGTAGCAACCGTAACCCAACACCTAGCGATCTCGTCAAGAAGTTCAGACATCTTGGCGAAACAGTTATAAGGTGTTGGCTTGACGGTCACTGGACCCAGGTTTGAGTTCAGCTCAGGGCAACCCCCTGAATTCACTACACTATGAATACAAGGACTGGCCATCCATGATATCATAATGATAGTTTAACCAGGTTTCTAGGATATATATTATATTCTAGAATTCATCCATGAGGTCATAATGATAGTTTAACCAGTTTTCTAGGATATATAGTATATTCTAGAATTCATCCATGATGTCATAATGATAGTTTAACCAGGTTTCTAGGCTATATAGTATATTCTAGAATTCATCCATGATGTCATAGTGATAGTTTAACCAGGTTTCTAGGCTATATCGTATATTCTAGAATTGCCAGTGTAGATTTCCTGTGGAGGCAAATTATTAGAGCTGTTGTTAAGTCATTGTATAATATTCAGCCAATTTTTTTTCATGCCCTTACATTAATGGCAAGACATACCTAGATGCAATTACATTCATGAATTGGTTTGAAACCTTTGTTTTAAACCCTTCTCTAAGTTGGTGCCTTGACGGATTTGTAAAAAATGGTTTGTCATGAAACACTTACTTATTTATTTAAATGTAACCTTTATTTAACTAGGCAAGTCAGTTATGAACAAATTCTTATTTACAATGACTGCCTACCCCGGAAGACGCTGGGCCAATTGTCCGCCGCCCTATGGGACTCCCAATCACGGCCGGTTGTGATACAGCCTGGATTTGATCCAGGGTGTCTGTGTGACGCCTCAAGCACTGAGATGCAGTGTCCGCTGCGCCACCTGGGATCCCCAAAATCATGTTCTAGTGCTGTCCCCAACTAAAATACATCTTGGTCAACCAAGAGTCATCTGTTCTTTCTACCAAGCGCCCCATGTGTTTTTATAAAATCTGTATGTGCTGAACTTGTCTGATGCTTTAAGCAGGCTGTTTGATTAAATAAATTATACACACAAATGACTAGAGGGAGCCAGTCATCAATATAACCTGACCAGAGGGAGCCGGTCGTCAACATAACCTGACCAGAGGGAGCCGGTCGTCAACATAACCCGACCGGAGGGAGCCGGTCGTCAACACGACCCGACCGGAGGGAGCCGGTCGTCAACACGACCCGACCGGAGGGAGCCGGTCGTCAACACGACCCGACCGGAGGGAGCCGGTCGTCAACACGACCCGACCGGAGGGAGCCGGTCGTCAACACGACCCGACCGGAGGGAGCCGGTCGTCAACACGACCCGACCGGAGGGAGCCGGTCGTCAACACGACCCGACCGGAGGGAGCCGGTCGTCAACACGACCCGACCGGAGGGAGCCGGTCGTCAACACGACCCGACCGGAGGGAGCCGGTCGTCAACACGACCCGACCGGAGGGAGCCGGTCGTCAACACGACCCGACCGGAGGGAGCCGGTCGTCAACACGACCCGACCGGAGGGAGCCGGTCGTCAACACGACCCGACCGGATGGAGCCGCGTCAGTCAACACGACCCGGACCGGAGGGAAGGCGGTCGTTCAACACGATCCCGACCGGAGGGAGCCGTGTCGTCAACACGACCCCGACCGCGAGAGGAGCCGGTCGGTTCAACACGGACTCCCGAACGGAGGAGCCGAGCCGGTCGTCAACACGACCCGACCGGAGGGAGCCGGTCGTCAACACGACCTCGACCGGAGGGAGGACGGTCGTCAACAACGAACCCGGGACCGTGAGGGAGCCGGTCGTCAACACAACCCGACCGGAGGGAGCCGGTCGTCAACACAACCCGACCGAGGGAGCCCCCCTCTGCTGCTGGACTTCGTAAATTCTGCCGTTCCTGCTCCTGAAATTTTCAGTAATCAACTACACCAGCAGTCGGCAACCTTTTCCAGTTGGAGTGCCAATTTATCTGACCATTTCTACAATCTGTGTGCCAGTTATGATTTTCATTTGCACATTTTACTGGAACAGTTTCATTTAATTTATAATAGTATCTCAAAATCATTGTCTGTGATTAATCTACATTCTGTCTAAATGAAAATTATACAAATTTAAAAGTAACTTTTATTGACATTGCCAATTATGTAAAGATAGCCTACATAAAGCCAACAAATAAAACATTGCATTCTGCAGGTAGAAAATATCCTGATAAAAATAAATATCCTAGAAATCACATTGGCTGCACATGGCCTGTCTACGACAAACTTGAAACATTGTATCAACTATCAACTGGGTCAGGAAACTCGGGTAGCAAGCTTGCAACATTGTATAACATATTCTAGGCCCTCAGTTTCCTGCTCCAGTGAGTTCTGGACAGTAATCAGGGTATTTTATGACATTTCCACTGGATCAGAGCATTAAATTTGTCCCTTTTCTGCTGAGTGGTTATCGAAAGAGCAAGAGCTGTAAATATTTTACGAAAATACTTTGAGGAACTATTGTCATTCGCAATTGATTTTGATTAGACTTTGTTTACTTGCTGTTTGGAGGTGAAGAAAAAGTTACTTTGAGAAGCTCCACAACTCATTAGTGGTGCAGCGTTAAGACAATGAGAAATACTATCAGACATCCCCAAATGGGCACATTTATAGGTCTACATTTGTGTGCAGGCCAGATAGATTAATTCTACTTCTATATGGGTAATCAGGTGTGCGTCCTTACTCAACATTGACAGGAGTGTTTCAAACAAAAGACAATGAATAAATTGACAAAACTGATGCATCTTGTAGGGTCAGGTCTGGGTGGTCTGCCAGGGGACGTTTCATTTCGTATCCGTTTGGGTCGGTTGGGGGATGATTGTATTTCCCCATAGTATGTTGTACCGAAGTTGACCGACTGAAAGGGAGTGTAACTTTGATTATAATTACTATTCCCTTAAGGAGGGAATCGAGGTTCAACACCTGTTTGTCCCCGCCCTTTCCTGGGTTGGTGAAGAGCGGCATTACATTTTAAGGAATAAATCCAAGCCTCACTCTCATCACCTGTGGACGGTGGTGCTTCCAGCGAGGCGTGGATTTAATAGTATGTTGTACCTAGTTTCCCTCCTTCAGGGAACAGTAGTTATAGTCATAGCGTTACGCTTGTCATATGATGAACTTCAACTTAAATAAGGGATCTTGCTGTCGGACAGTTTTTTTGTATTCTGAAATGCACTCGAACTATGTATCATTTAGTGGCTCCTTATGTTATGCTGGGAAAACAGTTTTCGTGGGCACAGAACTACTAAATCATTTGAGTTTGCTAAATCCAATGGTTTTTAACTGAGTCATCTTGTAATCCAAGATGGTGTAGCATTAAGACCTGTTTGTTGTAAATGGTATGTATTTTTTCGTATTTTTTTGTATATATTGCAATATATTTAAAATCTTTCTCCATTTTTAAATTAATATACCTTCCGGCAACCCGCCTCACCCAATATGATACGGATCTGCAATTTTTTTTTTTTACCTTATAGCTAGAACCTCCATCAGCAGCTAGCCATCAGAAGCTAACCAGCTAATGAGCCTACTAGCTATTTAGTCACTGTTAGCCACTGCTAGCGGCCTTTACCTTTTTAGCTCAGACACCAGCCGCTTTTAGCCTGGATAACACCTGCCAGTCTGTACAGCGCGATATCAATCCTGAGCATATCGGACTGTTTTCTCCACTACAACACCGTATTCCTGCCGTAAGCTCTGGACCATTACACCAGATAATCGCAGCTGGCTAGCTGCCAACGAGTGGCCCAGACCCGAAGCTAGCCTTGAGCCAGGCCCATCTCCCGGCCTGCTCAGTGGACCCTATGATCACTCGGCTACACAGCTGATGCCCTCCCAGACTCTTCACTAAGACGACTAGAAGCCTCTACATCACCGGATTCCTGCCGTAAGTTCTGGACCTTTGCACCGGATTGGCTACAGTGGCTAACACCCTTATCCCGAAGCTAGCACCAGTTAGCCTCGAGCCAGGTGCATCTCCCGGCTAGCAAACAAAATGACTCCAGCAACAATACCTCTTTTGCCAATTGGCCTGGACCCTTTGTCGACACGGAGCACCACCGATCCATCACGACTGGTCTGCCGACAAAATTCCGTCCGATGTGCCCTCAACCGGCCTTTGCCAGACATCGGTGACGCCCTTGTCCCGAAGCTAGCACCAGTTAGCCTCGAGCCAGGCGCATCTCCCGGCTAGCGTAGTAATCACTACCTAGCGGCTTCCCTGGTTCATATATTGCTGTTCACTGGACCCTATGATCACTTGGTTACATAGCTGATGCCTGCTGGACTGTTCATTAATCACGGTACTCCATTTTGTTTATTTTGTTTCTGTTGGCTCCAGCCTCGAACTCAGGTCCTGTGTGTAGTTAATAGACCCTTTATGCTCATTCATCGCCATTTTACGTGTTTTTTGTTGTCTTAGCTGATTAACTGTTGTCTTACCCGTTGTTGTCTTAGCTAGCTCTCCCAATCAACACCTGTGATTGCTTTATGCCTCGCTTTATGTCTCTCTAATGTCAATATGCCTTGTATACTGTTGTTTAGGGTAGTTATCATTTGTTTTGTTTTACTGCGTAGCCCCTAGTCCCACTCAACATGCCTCAGAGAACTCTTTTGTCCCACTTCCCACACATGCGGTGACCTCACCTAGCATAACTGGTGCCTCCAGAGATGCAACCTCTTATCGTCACTCAATGCCTAGGTTTACCTCTACTGTACCCACACTCTACCATACCCCTATCTGTACATTATGCCTTGAATCTATCCTACCACGTCCAGAAATCTGCTCCTTTTATTCTCTGTTCCCAACGCACTAGACGACCAGTACTGATAGCCTTTAGCCGTACCCTCATCCTACTCCTCTGTTCCTCGGGTGATGTAGAGGTTAACCTAGGCCCTGTGTGTCCCCAGGCGCTCTCATTTGTTGACCTCTGTAACCATAAAAGCTTTGGTTTCATGCATGTTAACATCAGAAGCCTCCTCCCTAAGTTTGTTTTACTCACTGCTTTAGCACACTCCGCCAACTTTAATGTCCTTGCCGTTTCTAAATCCTGGCTTAGGAAGGCCACCAAAAATTCTGAAATTTCCATCCCCAACTACAACATTTTCCGTCAAGATAGAACTGTCAAAAAGAGAGTTGCAATCTACTGCAGAGATGGCCTGCAAAGAGTTCTGTCATACTTTCCAGTCCATGCCCAAACAGTTTCGAGCTTCTAATTTTAAAAATTAATCTCTCCAGAAATAAGTCTCTCACAGTAGCCGCCTGTTACAGACCCCCCTCAGCTCCCAGCTGTGCCCTGGACACCATATGTGAATTGATTGCCCCCATCTATCTTCAGAGTTCGTCCTGTTAGGTGACCTAAACTGGGATATGCTTAAAACCTCTTGGCAATAGGGGGTGCTATTTGCACTTTGTAATAATTTCGTTCCCAAATTAAACTGCCTCGTACTCAATTCTTGCTCGTACAATATGCATATTATTATTATTATTGGATAGAAAACACTCTCTAGTTTCTAAAACCGTTTGAATTATTTCTCTGAGTGAAACAGAACTCATTCTGCAGCACATTTCCTGTCAGGGAGTGAGATTTCAGAAATCGAGGTCCCTGTTCTGAGGTCAGTTTATAAGTCCCCATGTAATCCATCGGGCTACATGCACTGCATACGCCTTCCTCTAGATGTCAGTAAGCGGGGAGAATTTGAATGGAGTGGATTGCGCAATCTGGGGCCCTATATAACACCGTGGAACGGAAGTACCGTCCTTTTCAACGGTGCGCCTGGCGCAGCAGGGACATCACAGTGGCCTCCTGCAAAGCTTTCGTTTTAGCAGTTCTATATCTCCGGTCATGTTTTTATTCGTTATAGTTGTTAAAGACATCATAAGGTAGTTAATTTAAACCGATTTATAGCAGTTTATATCCGTTTATTGCGATTTTCTGGGATTTCTTTGTGACGCGCTATCACCAGTTGGACACCTTACCGGCACATAGCTAACGTTAGCGGCTATTTCGACAGGACAAGAGGACATCTTTCAACCAAAAGACGATTGTTCTGGAGAAAGGACACCTTGCCCAAGATTCTGATGGAAGCTCAGGAAATAGTAAGCAGTCTTTATGCTGTTAATTCGTACTTATGTTGACAAATGTCAAATAATAATTCCGCCATGAATTATGGTGCGGTCTCGCTTTAGCGCACGCTGTATTGTGCAGTAACGTTAATTTTTAAAATCTAACACAGCGGTTGCATTAAGACCTAATTTGTCTTTCATTTGCTGTCCAACCTGTATTTTTTAGTCACGTTTATGATTATTTATTGATTAGAATAGGTGCCTTTCCCAAGATTTCTCCTGACATTTTCTGGGCAGCTTGGCAACTTTTCTCATTGTATAACCACGATTTGATTCGCTAAATATGCACATTTTCGAACAAACTCTATATGCATTGTGTAATATGATGTTATAGGACTGTCATCTGAAGAATTCTGAGAAGGTTAGTGAAAAAATTTATATATTTTGGTGGTTTATACGTTATCGCTATTTTTGGCTTGAATCAATGCTGTTGTGATGTTTGCTATTGTGGTAAGCTAATATAACGCTATATTGTGTTTTCGCTGTAAAACACTTAAAAAATCTGAAATATTGTCTGGATTCACAAGATCTGTGTCTTTCATTTGCTGTACGCTGTGTATTTTTAAGAAATGTTTTATGATGAGTAATTAGGTAATACACGTTGCTCTCTGTAGTTATTCTAGTCGCTTTGGTGAGAGTTGTGATGGTGGCTGCAATGGTAAACTATGATTTATACCTGAAATATGCACATTTTCCTAACAAAACATATGCTATACAATAAATATGTTATCAGACTGTCATCTGATGAAGTTGTTTCTTGGTTAGTGGCTATTTATATCTTTATTTGGTCGAATTTGTAATAGCTACTGATGGAGTAAAAAACTGGTGGAGTAAAAAAAGTAGTGTCTTTTGCTAACGTGGTTAGCTAATAGATTTACATATTGTGTCTTCCATGTAAAATATTTTAAAAATCAGAAATGATGGCTGGATTCACAAGATGTGTATCTTTCATCTGGTGTCTTGGACTTGTGATTTAATGATATTTAGATGCTAGTATTTACTTGTGACGCTATACTAGGCTATGCTAGTCATCTTTTTTACTGATGGGGGTGCTCCCGGATCCGGGTTTGTGTGGAAGTAGAGGTTAACACCCCGGCCGTCCTAAAATCCAAGCTAGATGCCCTCAATCTCACACAAATTATCAAGGAACACACCAGATACAACCCTAAATCCGTAAACATGGGCATCCTCATAGATATTGTCCTGACCAACTTGCCCTCCAAATACACCTCTGCTGTTTTCAATCAGGATCTCAGCGATCATTGCCTGCATCCGTTATGGGTCCGCGGTCAAACGACCACCCCTCATCACTGTCAAACGCTCCCTAAAACACTTCTGCGAGCAGACATTTCTAATCGACCTGGCCCGGGTATCCTGGAAGGATATTGACCTCATCCCGTCAGTAGGGGATGCCTGGTTGTTCATTAAAAGTAATTTCATCACCACCTTAAATAAGCATGCCCCTTTCAAAAAATGTGTAACTAAGAACAGATATAGCCCGTGGTTGACTCCAGACCTGAATGCCCTCGACCAGCACAAAAACATCCTGTGGTGTACTGCACTAGCATCGAATAGTCCCCGCGATATGCAACTTTTCAGAGAAGTCAGGAACCAATACACACAGTCAGTTAGGAAAGCAAAGGCTAGCTTTTTCAAAGAGAAATTTGCATCCTGTAGCTCTAACTCCAAAAAGTTCTGGGACACTGTAAAGTCCATGGAGAATAAGAGCACCTCATCCCAGCTGCCCACTGCACTGAGGCTAGGAAACACTGTCACCACCGATAACTCCACGATAATCTAGAATTTCAATAAGCATTTCTCTACGGCTGGCCATGCTTTCCTCCTGGCTACCCCAACCCGGGCCAACAGCGCCGCACCCCCCGCAGCTACTTGCCCAAGCCTCCCCAGCTTCTCCTTCACCCAGTGTCCCACTATAATTGAGAATTTCAATAAGCAAGTTATTTTTAAAAATCTAACACAGCGGTTGCATTAAGAACCAGTGTATCTTTCATTTGCTGTACAACATGTATTTTTTAGTAAAGTTTATGATGAGTTCTTTGATTAGATTAGGTGACTGAAAAATATCTCCTGAGAATTTTGTGCATTTTTGCTACGTATTCACAATGTAAAACCACGATTTGTACCTCTAAATATGCACATTTTCGAACAAAACATAAATGTATTGTATAACTTGATGTTATAAGACTGTCATCTGATGAAGTTGTCCAAAGGTTAGTGATTGATTTTATATTTATTGCTGGTTTTTGCGAAAGCTACCTTTGCGGTGAATAAATGCGTTTGTATGTTTGGCTATTGTGGTAAGCTAATATAACTCTATATTGTGTTTTCGCTGTAAAACACTTAAAAAATCGGAAATATTGGCTGGATTCACAAGATGTTTATCTTTCATTTGCTGTACACCTTGTATTTTTCATAAATGTTTTATGATGAGTATTTATGTATTTCACGTTGCTCTCTGTAATTATTCTGGCTGTTTTGGTGCTATTTGTGACGGTAGCTGCAATGTATAACCAAGATTTGCAGCTCTAAATATGCACATTTTCGAACAAAACATAAATGTATTGTGTAACATGATGTTATCTGATGAAGTTTTCAAAGGTTAGTGATTAATTGTATCTCTATTTGTGGCTTTTGTGAAAGCTATGTTGGCGGTGGATAAATAGCGTTGTGTGTTTGGCTATTGTGGTGAGCTAACATAAATATATATTGTGTTTTCGCTGTAAAACATTTTTAAAATCGGACATGTTGGCTGGATTCACAAGATGTTTATCTTTCATTTGCTGTATTGGACTTGTTAATGTGTGGAAGTTAAATATTTCGGAAAAATATTTTTTGAATTTCGCGCTCTGCGAAGGCAGCAGAATGTTGTGGGTTCCGGGGCGAGAAAGGTTAACAAACAGATCACTGACCATTTCGAATCCCACCGTACCTTCTCCGCTGTGCAATCCGGTTTCCGAGCTGGTCACGGGTGCACCTCAGCCACGCTCAAGGTACTAAACGATATCGTAATCGCCATCGATAAAAGACAGTACTGTGCAGCCGTCTTCATCGACCTGGCCAAGGCTTTCGACTCTGTCAATCACCGTATTCTTATCGGCAGACTCACCAGCCTTGGTTTCTCAAATGACTGACTCGCCTGGTTCACCAAATAACAAACTAACCAACCTCCAAATGAACTTCAATGCCATACAACACTCCTTCTGTGGCCTCCAACTGCTCTTAAAAGCAAGTAAAACTAAATGCATGCTCTTCAACCGATCGCTGCCCTCACCCGCTCACCCGACTAGCATCACTACTCTGGACGGTTCTGACTTAGAATAGGTGGACAACTACAAATACCTAGGTGTCTGACTAGACTGTAAACTCTCCTTCCAGACTCACGTTAAGCATCTCCAATCCTAAATTGAATCTAGAATTGGCTTCCTATTTCGCAAAAAAGCCTCCTTCACTCACGCTGCCAAACACCATCGTAAAACGGATCAGCGACGTAATTTACAAAATAGCCTCCAACACTCTACTCAGCAAATTGGATGCAGTCTATAACAGTGCCATCCGTTTTGTCACTAAAGCCCCATATACCACCCACCACTGCGACCTGTATGCTCTTGTCGGCTGGCCCTCGCTAAATATTCGTCGCCAAACCCATTGTCTCCAGGTCATCTATAAGTCTTTGCTAGGTAAAGCTCCACCTTAACTCAGCTCAGTGGTCACCATAGCAACACCCACCCGTAGCACGCGCTCCAGCAGGTATATCTCACTGGTCATCCCCAAAGCCAACACCTGCTTTGGCCGCCTTTACTTCCAGTTCTCTGCTGCCAATGACTGGAACGAATTGCAAAAATCCCTGAAGTTGGAGACTTATATCTCCCTCACTAGCTTTAAGCATCAGCTATCTGAGCAGCTTACCGATTGCTGCAGCTGTACACAGCCCATCTGTAAATAGCCCATCCAACTGCCTACCTCATCCCCATGTTTTTATTAACTTTTTTTGCTCTTTAGCGCACCAGTATTTCTACTTGCACAACATCATCTGCACATCTATCACTCCAGTGTTAATTTGCTGAATTGTAATTACTTCGCTACTATGGCCTATTTATTGCCTTACCTCCGTACTCCATTTGCACACACTATATAGATGTTTATATTGTGTTACTGACTGTACGTTTGTTTATCCCACGTGTAACTCTGTGTTGTTTTGTCACACTGCTTTGCTTTATCTTGGCCAGGTTGCAGTTGTATATGAGAACTTGTTCTCAACTGGCCTACCTGGTTAAATAAAGGTTAAATAAAAAAAATCTAAAAATAATAATCGTAACTTTATTGACAACACCCAAATTGATACTGTCATTAACGCGGTTCTTCAATAATTACACATAATTCTTAATACTGTAGCTGTTTAGTTAGTCACATGTTCAACTATCATCAGCTGAATCAGGAAATCATTTACTGAATGACAGTCAAATGACAAACATCACGACATGCAACAACAACCAAAGTGCTTCTTCATTCATTACTCTGGTAAAGACAGTTATGCCGTGCTCCACGTTGGATCAAACATCCCTAACAAATTGATGTTTATAATGTTATTGTCTGCTTGATTTACTGTAGGGTCTCGTTAGTCTGTTTGCACACAGAGATACTTAGCTCATAATGTGTAGAGAACTGTTCCTTGATGGATAGGCTATTGAACAACACACACATCTATTGTCCTATATTTGTTCTTAGGTGAAGTTCTGGGTCCTACAGTAGGTCTATGTTATTGTTAGGTGAAGTTATGGGTCCTACAGTGGGTCTATGTTATTGTTAGGTGAAGTTATGGGTTCTACAGTAGGTCTATGTTGTTGTTAGGTGAAGTTATGGGTCCTACAGTAGGTCTATGTTGTTGTTAGGTGAAGTTATGGGTCCTACAGTAGGTCTATGTTGTTGTTAGTTGAAGTTATGGGTCCTACAGTAGGTCTATGTTATTGTTCGGTGAAGTTATGGGTTCTACAGTAGGTCTATGTTATTGTTCGGTGAAGTTATGGGTTCTACAGTAGGTCTATGTTATTGTTAGGTGAAGTTATGGGTTCTACAGTAGGTATATGTTGTTGTTAGGTGAAGTTATGGGTCCTACAGTAGGTCTATGTTATTGTTAGGTGAAGTTATGGGTTCTACAGTAGGTCTATGTTGTTGTTAGGTGAAGTTGTGGGTCCTACAGTAGGTCTATGTTATTGTTAGGTGAAGTTATGGGTCCTACAGTGGGTCTATGTTGTTGTTAGGTGAAGTTATGGGTCCTACAGTAGGTCTATGTTATTGTTAGGTGAAGTTATGGGTCCTACAGTAGGTCTATGTTATTGTTAGGTGAAGTTATGGGTCCTACAGTAGGTCTATGTTATTGTTAGGTGAAGTTATGGGTCCTACAGTAGGTCTATGTTGTTGTTAGGTGAAGTTATGGGCCAATTTGGCAAACAGTGTACAAACCCTCATTGTCAGGCTGATGGAAAAGCCAAAGAGCATTTTACTGGTTGAAGTGTTTTTTAAATACAAAGCGGTTGATTTGTGATGACACAAACATTATATTAAGCAGGACATTCAAACGATCCTTACAATTATAATCCAAAGTAGTGTGAAATGCACTCATAAGCAACCTGGAAATGGAGGTTACTCCCCTGAGTTTTCCCCTTTTCACATTCAGAATACATTGTGAAAAACTAAAATCTTTGCTCACCATTTTTGCTCCTGGCAGATATACTAAGTCCATAACTAGTGGTTTCCTCATTACCAGATATACTACATCCATAACAAGTGGTTTCCTCATTACCAGATATACTACATCCATAACTAGTGGTTTCCTCATTAGCAGATATACTACATCCATAACTAGTGGTTTCCTCATTAGCAGATATACTACATCCATAACTAGGGGTTTCCTCATTACCAGATATACTACATCCATAACTAGTGGTTTCCTCATTACCAGATATACTACATCCATAACTAGTGGTTTCCTCATTACCAGATATACCACATCCATAACTAGTGGTTTTCTCATTACCAGATATACCACATCCATAACTAGCGGTTTCCTCATTAGTATGGAGGAGTTTCTGCAATCAAATCGACCTCGTGCCGCAATTTTAGCAACACAGAAAGGGGCCTGTATTGGAGGTCAAAAGTCGTCTGCCACACTGCTTAGAGGTTCAACAACATTTCTAGCATACAATCTTAGATGTTACTACTAATGTGAAAACAATACAAAATATGACTTGTTGCTCATTTTAAGACAATTGTCAAATCATTTTAACATTCATTACAGACATCAATTGTTGTACAACATCATGGCTATGCTGTTGGCATCACCTTTTACAGTGGATTACCGCTGTTGTGGGCCTTTAATCATTTGTCTGACTTTGTTGTTCACACAGGAGAGATACGGGACTATCGTGGATCCTCTGGGGAGCCTCAACAACCTCATGATGCTGTAGAGGCAGAGAAGAGTCTCTCCAGATCAGAACACCTCAAGAAACACCAGCAGAGATCCACAGGGAAGGGAACTCACTGCTGCTCTGACTGTGGGAAGAGATTCACCTCATCAGGCATTACAATTCATCAGAGAACACACACAGGAGAGAAACCCTATAGCTGTGGTCAATGTGGGAAGAGATGTACTACATTTGGCCAGCTGACTCAACACCAGAGAATACACACAGGAGAGAAACCGTATAGCTGTGGTCAATGTGGGAAGAGTTTTGGTGCATCTAGAGATCTGACAGTGCACCAGAGAACACACACAGGAGAGAAACCGTATAGCTGTGGTCAATGTGGGAAGAGTTTTGGTGCATCTAGAGATCTGACAGTGCACCAGAGAACACACACAGGAGAGAAACCTTATAGCTGTGATCAATGTGGGAAGAGTTTTACTACATCTGGCCAGCTGACATTACACCAGAGAACACACACAGGAGAGAAACCTTATAGCTGTGATCAATGTGGGAAGAGTTTTACTACATCTGGCAAGCTGACATTACACCAGAGAACACACACAGGAGAGAAACCCTATAGCTGTGATCAATGTGGGAAGAGTTTTACTACATCTGGCAAGCTGACATTACACCAGAGAATACACACAGGAGAGAAACCGTATAGCTGTGGTCAATGTGGGAAGAGTTTTGGTGCATCTAGAGATCTGACAGTGCACCAGAGAACACACACAGGAGAGAAACCTTATAGTTGTGGTCAATGTGGGACGAGTTTTGGTCAATCTAGCACTCTGACTCTTCACCAGAGAATACACACAGGAGAGAAACCTTATAGCTGTGATCAATGTGGGAAGAGTTTTACTACATCTGGCAAGCTGACATTACACCAGAGAACACACACAGGAGAGAAACCTTATAGCTGTGGTCAATGTGGGAAGAGATGTACTACATTTGGCCAGCTGACTGTACACCAGAGAACACACACAGGAGAGAAACCGTATAGCTGTAGTCAATGTGGGAAGAGTTTTACTACATCTAGCAATCTGACTGTACACCAGAGAACACACACAGGAGAGAAAGCTTATAGCTGTGATCAATGTGGGAAGAGTTTTACTACATCTGCCCAACTGACTGTACACCAGAGAATACACACAGGAGAGAAACCGTATAGCTGTGGTCAATGTGGGAAGAGTTTTGGTCAATCTAGCACTCTGACTCTTCACCAGAGAATACACACAGGAGAGAAATCTTATAGCTGTGGTCAATGTGGGAAGAGTTTTGGTCAATCTAGCACTCTGACTCTACACCAGAGAATACACACAGGAGAGAAATCTTATAGCTGTGGTCAATGTGGGAAGAGTTTTGGTCAATCTAGCACTCTGACTCTACACCAGAGAATACACACAGGAGAGAAATCTTATAGCTGTGGTCAATGTGGGAAGAGTTTTGGTCGATCTGGCCACCTGACATTACACCAGAGAACACACACAGGAGAGAAACCTTATAGCTGTGGTCAATGTGGGAAGAGTTTTACTACATCTAGCAATCTGACTGTACACCAGAGAACACACACAGGAGAGAAACCTTATAGCTGTGGTCAATGTGGGAAGAGTTTTAGTCGATCTGACCAATTGACATCACACCAGAGAACACACACAGGAGAGAAACCTTATAGTTGTGGTCAATGTGGGAAGAGTTTTGGTCAATCTAGCACTCTGACTCTACACCAGAGAATACACACAGGAGAGAAATCTTATAGCTGTGGTCAATGTGGGAAGAGTTTTGGTCGATCTGACCAACTGACATCACACCAGAGAACACACACAGGAGAGAAACCTTATAGTTGTGGTCAATGTGGGAAGAGTTTTGGTCAATCTAGCACTATGACTCTACACCAGAGAATACACACAGGAGAGAAACCTTATGTTCAGTGTGACAAAATACATACATGAAGGAGTTATTTTGTGATATCAATGAATTAATGTCACAATGTAGAATGTTTTAACATTGTAGTATGAGTATTTTAAGGAGTTTCTCAATGTAGAACCCTAATTCAATTGATTTCAGCGTGATATGGATATTAGCCTTGGGAAAAATCCAGGCACTGAATGAAAAGAGTACTATTTATGTGATTTAACAAAAAGTGACTAACACAAAAAGAGCTTTTGTTACACTTACCACGTTGGTGACCCACTTGAATCAAAATGCAACACTTCTAAATGTAGCCAACTGTTTTCTACAAATTGTCCTCTAACCAGTGATGTACACATTATTCCCAGATTCCGTGTGGTTTTTGAGCTGTTAGTTTTAACAGGACGTGCAACCTCATATCCCTTCTGTCACACAATTGATTTCAACGTGATATCGATGAGTGATGACAAATATGTGTTGTGTTCCTTTGTTTAGTGACCCCTAAATTTAAATGCATCACTCCCAAATGTAGCTGACTGTCTTCTGCAGGTTGTCCTCTAACCAGTGAGCTAAAATATATCTCCCATTTCCATGTGTTTTTTTAGTTGTGTTCGTTTCAACATCACGTACATCCTGATTTCCCCCCTAATCGATATCAGTAATTTATACATATTACTTTATGTTCTATATTATACATACAATACATATGAACAGACATTTGGTTTTGATATTTCATATTTCCAATTCATGTAACATTTAGTAATCATAATTATTTAAGTAATCAACTGACAATTTTCGGGTATAATTATATTGACGTTGTTGCCCTTCTTTTAGAATATCAGGGTTCATTCTCAGATGTGCCAACCCAAATGTACTAGAGCATGACATTGGGGACTGGGTCTTCCTGTCTTTAAGTTTGGTGTGGGTATTTCTTTTGTTTGCCTCTTCTTGGGCAGATTTAGTGGGTCTCATGGTGGGTGTCTTTTAGGTCCCAGTTGTTGTTACTAGTCAACTTTCAGTGGACACAGAGCAAAATGCAACATTATGTTATAATACTTTTATTGCATCAAATGGTTGTTTTATGCAACAGAATAGAGGGTTCTTAGAACTATAGTGTCTGTGTGTTCTACTGAGGATGGGCCTCTGGGAGAAAACAATGACAGGAGATTTACAATGTCTTTTGGGTGATAAAACCTAAAGAGACAGCATTCCAGAGCATGAGTTAATGTTTCTGTTCTATATGGTACCAGGGAGAGATGACCCCAGGGCCAGATCCTGGTCTCTACACAAAGAGGACTGTTTTTACAGCAGATACTGTCTGCTGTGAATTATAAGTATCTTTCATACAAATCTTAACCTTGTGACCCGTTCTATACGTCTGTTGTTGGTCATGTAGGTTGAAAGGGGTGTATCTTGGCTGTAAAAGACCTTTGTACTTTTGTCTCGTGGCTCTCAACAAATCAGCTGGGGGTGATTTGTCGACCAGCCATCATTATCGTAGAACACTCAATTGATTCACTTTATATGTGTGCGTTGTATTGACCTGCTCCCTTATTAATAAGTGAATAAAGATTTAGTTTAAGAATAACTCTGACTTGTGTGATAAGTTTGTCTCATTTGATATTAAAGAAATTAACCACATTTGGCGATGAGGATGTGAATCTTCACTTGGTGACGCTCCTGACGGACCTGGGTAAATGGTACACGAGGGATCCCTCAAACTTGGGATCTCAGGAGACCACACTTTGAGAACGGAGCAGATGGACCCACCTTTGATCTGAGAGGCAGCGAGCCTAGTGGATACCACATCTCAAACGTAGTTTTAAAAAAAGATAAAGGTGAGTGAAACAAGCAGAGTTTTTATAAAAGCCTCGTAGGCTTTGAGTGTGTATTCTGTGTGAGGGGACACCTTGGAGGTGTGAAGAGGGCCGAGCCAGCTATCTATGTGAACTGGATGAAAACTAGAATCTGTGTTTACTAGTTAAGATCATGTATGATATAGTATACTCTAGTAAGGTGCACCTGTAATTATTCCCAGTATGAGAGGAGTTGCTAGATTTATTAATTAAACCTTTTTCCATAAAGTTAGAGTGAAACAAGGTGTCTGACTAACTGTTTATGTTGAAGAAGCGTCCCGTCCACTAGATTATACGTCACAGTGGCAGAATCACCTGAAAGACGCACATCGCCATCTGCTGACTGGAGTTGGTATCGCAGTTGAGAAAATACTTTCAGACAAAAAGCTAAAAAGCGACTGCATCTAAAAACCAACGGCTCCCTTTGAAAACGGGCGGTGTGGCATCAGAAACATTTATTATAGTGGAAAAATGTACTACAAAGTGCAGCTAAACAGAATAACTTTGGTCATACCCACTCAGCACGTGACGTTACAGGACGTCGAATTATGGGCCATATCAGGTCTGTCTGTTGTGGCCGCTATTTCGCCCCAAAATACTAATCACAAATTTGGCTGTGTATAACTATGTAAATGTCTCTCGGACAAGGTGACTTTTATCCATTTCCACTCTAAAAAGTAAAGGTTCCTGGAGTATCCTTTAGGGGTTCTTCAAATTGAAACTGTGGGGGAACCCCTAAAAGTTATTTGAAGAACCTTTTGTGGGAACCCCTAAAAGTTCTTTGAAGAACCCCTTATCAGGGTTCCTCGAACCTTTTAGGGTTAATTTTTTTTAACTCCCTGTCCACCCTCCCTCCATTATAAAAACATATTTTAAGAACAATATAGATTTAAATAATTCATTGTTTATTTAGTGGCACCACAAATGTGAATTAATATTTACCAAACAATTTACCAAACAAATGACAAAATTGCAACATTTCTGCAGACATGTCAGACCATAATACATAATACATTTACTTTGTATAGTGCTTTTCATGACATTTAAATATATATAAATAATGATGTACAATAAAAACAACATACATTAAAAATGAATCATAGGTAAACTAACAATATTGTAGACTTGATGCTAAATACAGATTTTTCAGGTTTAGTGTGTATATCATATCCACTTAGTTATGTTAGGAAGTTTGCCATCTTTATGACCGGCCCTGGTAACTTCACCCCAACTTCTCTTATCCCCAGAACACAGTAACTTAACAACATAAGTGTTTTTCTGACATTGTGGGGAAATGTAAGAGAAAATACAGCCGTAGCAGAGCCCCATGACCCATGGGGACGTCCTCGAGGGCGTGGATGTTCTCCCCATCAAAGGCCAGCGGGATTTCACTCTCATGGTGAAATGGATTTCCGTCGATGTGCAGTAAAGGAGTGAAGAGCGGTGAAATCTGTGTCAACAAAAGTAAGAAAAGATGAATACACATACAATTAACAAAGAACATAACAAATGTTCAGCTGTAGTTTTATATAAGCATGCACTCCTATGTTTATGAAGAAACAGATGATTGGTGCATAGGCATACCTTGTCACGGACATAAAGGCCACTCGGGTTCTCATTGAAGAGGTATGGCAAGAGCAGAATCGCTGCTGTCGTCTCCAGTCCTAGTAAAGTAAAGCAATGATCTTACTACATTTGCTAATTTTATTACAAAATACATTAGAGAAAGGGAAGGAATAAGAGCAAATCCCTCTTCTGTATTGTCCTTCAGGGACTGTCAAAATAGCAGGATGATGTCCTCACCCCTGCCACGCCTCTCTACCTCTGATAGTCCTTGAATTCTCTTTTTGTCTATATCAATTCCATGGACTTGATTCATTTCTGAGAAGATCTGAAAAGATCATTTGCACACATTTGTATGCTAATAGATGTCAGTTTGTATTGACTGCTATGTAGGTTAAATGTACACTTCAAATGCAGCTGCCCTACAACAGATCTGTACCTTCTTCTTGATCCCAATTGCATTGTGTCCATGTTCTGTCCTATAAGAGTTTCAAAGGAAGAGAAAATGTGTCAAAGAATAGTCTTACAAGCATTAAAACATATATATATATATATATATAAAATAAATATTGAAAGATAAATTGCATCGACTTACAATGTAATGTAAAATAGAAGAACATATTGGAGAAAGCACTAGCCAATACAGTACTGCCATACAGTAACAGTACTGCCATACAGGCCTAATATCACATTTCAAGATATCTTTGTACACAAATTGTTCAGTATTTTATCAGGCTGACTTGACAGATTATATAGATATTATATTATATATATATACGCAACATTTTGCTGCGTGGCAATACTGTGTTTGGATTCTGAAGGGCATTTATACAAAAGAGGTAGTCTAGACACTGTATTAATACCATTATGCATTTGAATCCCATCTACAGCTACCATCTAAGATATTCATTTCCCTCCACAAGGGGGCGTACATGTAACGTTTCCAAAATGGGATAGTATTGTCCATGTAACGTTTCCAAAATGGGATAGTATTGTCCATGTAACGTTTCCAAAATGGGATAGTATTGTCCAGGTAACGTTTCCAAAATGGGATAGTATTGTCCATGTAACGTGTCCAAAATGGGATAGTATTGTCCATGTAACGTTTCCAAAATGGGATAGTATTGTCCATGTAACGTTATGCCCCCTTGTGAGTTAATAGTATTGCATGCTGTAGCAGGCTATATGAAGAGGAAGACCTCCATTGACGATTCAGTTCGTTGTAACATTTCGTCTGGACAGGTCACCGTCCTTAGTTAGTTAGTTAGTTAGTTAACGTTAGCTAGTTCATTCTCACAAAAGTGAGAACTGCTCTAGATTGGAAACTTACGTTAATGAGTGTAAAGCCATGTTGGCTTTATGGAAACGATATACAATATATGGGAAAGAATATAGTTGAGGGAAATAAACCAAACCTAGTTCTGCCTAGTTAGGACATAACGTTAGCTAGCTAGATAACGGTACTGTACTGTAGCTCATACAACGCCGACGGTCAAACCCGGCTTTCTAATATTTACGGTAATTAGCTATAGTAACGTTATGGAAGATATTCACAGAAAACCAGAATTGTCTTCGTTATTCATTATTAGTATGTTATATTATTATTATAAATGATTTCGAGACATATTCAGAGCCAAACATCAACCCAACTTAACCTTTTTAACTGTTGTCGCATCCAAACTTGTCACCATCGTTTTCAGTTGTAATTGCGAAGTTCCCGGAAGAAGTCCAGCAACAACGGAGGTTCCTCGATGAACCCACCTTCTAACAAGTTCTTTGAAGAACCTTTTGGGGCTGTTTTTCATTGACCAAGAACCCTACGGTTCTTAGGGGATCTGAGAACAACTCCAGTTGAACCCTTCATTTTTAGAGTTGTAGTCGGCTCTATTTACTCTCAGATTCAAAACTTGCTGATTAGCATCAACGATCAAGTCAGCTGCTGCTGCTTCAATACAGTATGAGGTGAGACAGTGAACTGATGTTGAACCGGGCAGTCAGCTGCTGCTGCTCCAATACAGTATGAGGTGAGACGGTGAACTGATGTTGAACCGGGCAGTCAGCTGCTGCTTCTCCAATACAGTATGAGGTGAGACGGTGAACTGATGTTGAACTGGGCAGTCAGCTGCTCCAATACAGTATGAGGTGAGACGGTGAACTGATGTTGAACCGGGCAGTCAGCTGCTGCTGCTCCAATACAGTATGAGGTGAGACGGTGAACTGATGTTGAACTGGGCAGTCAGCTGCTGCTGCTCCAATACAGTATGAGGTGAGACGGTGAACTGATGTTGAACTGGGCAGTCAGCTGCTGCTGCTCCAATACAGTATGAGGTGAGACGGTGAACTGACGTTGAACCGGGCAGTCAGCTGCTGCTGCTCCAATACAGTATGAGGTGAGACGGTGAACTGACGTTGAACTGGGCAGTCAGTCATTCATTCTGTACTATGAGTCATTGTTACTGCACATTGTGGTGGAAATTCTAACCAATCAGGAGAGACCTTGTCATTTCTTCAAACAATCAACCTTTATTTGATAAGAATTGCAATAATGTAGCTGGTCAGCCCTACACTCTGAGGTGGAAGGCCGAGAGCTCGATGACACAAGGAGTTCAGAAGCCTTATATAGTCAAACTATCTTGTGCATATAGAAAACACGTGATCTTGGTGTGTGTCCGTGTGTGGAGAACGAGACACAGACTAACTGGGAATTGGTTGTCTCGTTCTGTAGCAACAGCTAGTTATTCTAGTTTTCCAGTGAGGTGTCAAAACAACAGGAAATCACTCTAGACACAGTTCCTCTGAAGTAGATCAACGGTTCCCTTAATTGGGGCAAGCTCCTTTGGCCTGTCTGCTGAGAGGGTGTGTGGTTGCACACCCACACAAACATACACATAAACTTCTCAACCTTAAAGATCCTTCAACACATTATAAGTCATATAAACTTAAAGAGGTTAACATAGATTTTCCCTCACAACACAGAGATAAATTAGATCCAGCCTGAACTGTTTGATGTAGTAGGGAGTTGTAGTTTCTCTAGATAAATCAGATCCAGCCTGAACTGTGTGATGTAGTAGGGAGTTGTAGTTTACAACAGGCCAATATTCTACGTAGTTTAGTGCATAAAACGTAATTAACTACAGTGACCATAATCCATTGCGTGCCTACTTGTCTTGTCTGTGTTTCTTTTACACCTGCTATGTAAGAGACAGAAGAATGCATGATGGTCAATGCTATCTGGGCTCCTTGGGACATCTCTACCCTAAACCCTAACCTTAAACCCTAACCTTAACTATTTTAAATGTCAAATTCAATGGGCTAGGGACGTCCCAAGGATGTATCTCTACCTGAAATTGAAAATACATGATCTAAGTGATTGATAGTTGGTATTCAGCAGTCATTAAGCCTTATTTCCTTTAATGAACGACTAAAATAGTGATTTTGTCAGACAGCATAGACAGCAGCTCTACACTTTATTGACTGACTGATCCATTCATCCTTCCATCCTCTCCTCTGAAGACCCAGTGAGGATGGAGCTCAGTCAGAGAGCTGTTGAGGGACTGGTTAGGAAGAACACTTCTACAGCCAGAGAGGTGAGAGGTCACACATGGTTTAGATGGTAAATATTTATGTCCCCTTAGCGGTTCATCACGTCAGCTAAAGGGAATATGTTCCATCATCCATGTTTATTTACATTGTAAATAAATTGTTCACTGATATTGGTGTAATTTCTCACCCCCTTTGGCTGTATGAAAGTTAATTTCTCCTCAGACACACACGTTTGTTTTTTGATATTATGGTCATTTGTTAAATGTACTTGTTTTGCAATATTTTCAAATCAAATCAAGCTTTATTTATACAGCACATGTCAGACATGGATGCAACACAATGGTTTCACAGGAAAAAACTATGAAAATTAAACAGATATATTTAGTACATGTAACAGTATAACTTTAGTCCGTCCCCTCGCGCGAACCAGGGACCCTCTGCACACATCAACAACAGTCACCCATGAAGCATCGTTACCCATCACTCCACAAAAGCCACAGCCCTTGCAGAGCAAGGGGAACCACTACTTCAAGGTCTCAAAGCGAGTAACGTCACCAATTGAAACGCTATTAGCGCGCACCACCGCTAACTAGCTAGCCATTTCACATCGGTTACACAACAAACATAAGAGGATAAAAAACAGAAGAAAAAACTGAAAGACTAATGAGCAAGAAAGAAAGGAAATGCCATTGATTAAAATATTAACAATATGATGCTATATCCAACCCAACCCAAAATATAAGCTTGTTTTTTTAGAACTAACAGAGTCACTGACAACTAAACAGGTGGGGTTTTAGGAGGGGTTCTGAAAGACACTATGGGGGTGTCCACTGAAAGTTGACTAGTAACAACAACTGGGACATAAAATACACCCACCATGAGACCCACTAAATCTTCCCAAGAAGAGGCAAACAAAAGAAAAACCCACAACTAACTTAAAGACAGGAAACAAACCAAAAAGGTGGAGCATCTAAAGGTCTTACCTCCACATCTATCAAGACAACTGGAGCACTGGGCCAGACACTCCTAAATAGAACCTGGACCAGCTCAGGTGAAACACCTTTCCACTAACGAGATGGACAAGCCAGCACAGGTGTAACACATACTGACTAACGAGGTGACACCAATCAGTGCGCCCAAGACACATTTCAGTAGAATGCATTCAGTTGTACAACTGACTAGGTATCCCCCTTTCCTACATGCTAAAGTCCAACCTCAAAACATAAATGGAAAAACCAAAGCCTGTAAGACCTTCCCCTTTAGATGTAAATATGAAATATTTGATTGCATAGTCTTATTTTCAACATCTTTTCAATTACATTTTGCTAGGTGGGATAGCCCCAATGTCAAAACACAGTTTTAACGTGTCCAAATCAATAACCAATATGCAGAAACAGTTTGGGATCAATTGAAAACCTAAACATAACATGTGCAATATACACAAACATCTGCCACAATAATCGTATTACTTACAAGCTCCTTATAAACTGCACAAGCACCAAAAACGCTGTTGTTTTGACAAGTAGCAATAAATCACTGAATTCAATTAGGGGGGAAATCAGGATGTACGTGATGTTGAAACACAACTAAAAAAACACATGGAAATGGGAGATATATTTTACCTCACTGGTTAGAGGACAACCTGCAGAAGACAGTCAGCTACATTTGGGAGTGATCCATTTAAATTTAGGGGTCGCTAAACAAAGGAATGCAACACTTATTTGTCATCACTCATCGATATCATGCTAAAATCAATTGTGCCGAGAGGAGGGAGATGAGGTTGCACGTCCTGTTAAAACTAACAACTCAAAAACCACACGGAATCTGGGAGTAATGTGTACATCCCTGGTTAGAGGACAATTTGTAGAAAACAGCTTGCTACATTTTGAAGTGTTGCATTTTGATTCAAGTGGGTCACCAACGTGGTAAGTGTAACAACTCTTTTTTGTTAGGACAATTTTGTTAAATCACATAAATAGTACTCTTCCAATTCAGAGCCTGGATTTTCCCCCTGAGGCTAATATCCATATCATGTTGAAATCAATAGAACAGGGGACAAACATTTAGGGTTCTACATTGTGACATCATTTAAATACTCCTACTACAATGTTAAAACATTCTACATTGTGACATCATTAAAATACTCCTTCTACAATGTTAAAACATTCTACATTGTGACATTAATTCATTGATATCATGAAACAACTCCTTCATGTATGTATTTTCTGATGTTTGATCAGAGATCTTTTATCAGAGTATCGCTTGTCACATTGATCACAGTTATGAGGTTTATCTCCTGTGTGTGTTCTCTGGTGTGATATCAGGCTGCTTAGCTGAGTATAACTCTTCCCACATCGATCACAGATATACGCTTTATCTCCTGTGTGTGTTCTCTGGTGTGATATCAGGCTGCTTAGGTGAGTAAAACTCTTTCCACATTGAGTACAGCTATAAGGTTTCTCTCCTGTGTGTATTCTCTGGTGTGATATCAGGCTGCTTAGCTGAGTAAAACTCTTCCCACATCGATCACAGCTATACGGTTTCTCTCCTGTGTGTGTTATCTGGTGTCGAATCAGATGGCTAGATGTAAAAAAAACTCTTCCCGCATTGAGTACAGCTATAAGGTTTTTCTCCTGTGTGTGTTCTCTGATGAATTTTAATGCCTGCTGAGGAGGTGAATCTCTTCCCACAGTCAGAGCAGCAGTGAGGTTTCTTCCCTGTGGATCTCCGCTGGTGTTTCTTGACGTGTTCTGATCTGGAGAGACTCTTCTCTGCCTCATCAGCATCATGAGGTTGTTGAGGCTCCCCAGAGGATCCACGATAGTCCCTTATCTCTCCTGTGTGAACAACAAAGTCAGACAGATGGTTAAATGCCCACAACAGCGGAAATCCACTGTAAAAGGTGATGCCAACAGCGTAGCCATGATGTTGTACAACAATTGACGTCTGTAATGAATGTAATGATTATTTGACATTTGTCTTAAAATGAGCAAGAACAATCATATTTTGTCTTCTTTTCACATTAGTAGTAACATCTAAGATTGTAGGCTAGAAATAAGTTATTCATGTTGTTGAAACTCTAAGCACTGTGCCAAACGACTTTTGGTCTCCAATACAGGCCCCTTTCTGTGTTTAATAAAATTGCGGCACGAGGGCGATGCAAATGCAATTTGGTTGTAGAAACTCCTCCTTATGGATGTAGTATATCTGCTAATGAGGAAACCACTAGTTATGGATGTAGTATATCTGGTAATGAGGAAACCACTAGTTATGGGTGTAGTATATCTGGTAATGAGGAAACCACTAGTTATGGATGTAGTATATCTGCTAATGAGGAAACCGATAGTTATGGATGTAGTATATCTGCCTGGAGCAAAAACGGTGAGCAAAGATTTTAGTTTTTCACGATGTATTCTGAATGTGAATGGGGGAAAACTCAGGGGAGTAACCTCCATTTACAAGTTGCTTATGAGTACATTTCACACTACTTTGGATTATAATTGTAAGGATCGTTTGAATGTCCTGCTTAATATGATGTTTGTGTCATCATCGCAAATCAACCACTTTGTACTTAAAAAACACTTCAACCAGTAAAATGCTCTTTGGCTTTTCCATCAGCCTGCCAATGAGGGTTTGTACACTGTTTGCCAAATTGGCCCATAACTTCACCTAACAACAACATAGACCTACTGGAGGACCCATAACTTCACCTAACAACAACATAGACCTACAGTAGAACCCATAACTTCACCTAACAACATAGACCTACTGTAGGACCCATAACTTCACCTAATAACAAACATAGACATACTGTAGGACCCATAACAATACCATAGACCTACTGTAGGTCCCATAACTTCACCTAATAACATAGACCCACTAAGACCCATAACTTCACCTAACAACAACATAGACCTACTGTAGGACCCATAACTTCACCTAACAACAACATAGACCTACTGTAGGACCCATAACTTCATCTAACAACAACATAGACCTACTGTAGGACCCATTACTTCACCTAACAATAACATACACCTCCTGTAGGACCCATAACTTCACCTAACAACAACATAGACCTACTGTAGAACCCATAACTTCACCTAACAACAACACAGACCTACTGTAGAACCCATAACTTCACCTAACAACAACATAGACCTACTGTAGGACCCAAAACAATAACAGACCTACTGTAGAACCCATAACTTCACCTAACAATAACAGACCTACTGTAGGACCCATAACCTCACCTAACAACAAATAAAGGAAAATAGCTCTGTGTGTTGTACAATAGCCTATCCATCAAGGAACAGTTCTCTACACATTATGAGCTAAGTATCTCTGTGTGTAAACAGACTAACGAGACCCTACAGTAAATCAAGCAGACAATAACATTATAAACACCAATTTGTTAGGGATGTTGGATCCAACATGGAGCACGGCATAACTGTCTTTACCAGAGTAATGAATGAAGAAGCACTTTGGTTGTTGTTGCATGTCGTGATGTTTGTCATGTGACTGTCATTCAGAAAATGATTTCCTGGATTAGCTGATGATAGTTGAACATGTGACTAACTAAACAGCTTCAGTATTGAGAATGATGTGTAATTATTGAAGAACTGCGTTAATGACAGTATCCACTTGGGTGTTGTCAATAAAGTTAAGGTGACTCTCGGTTAGAACCCTTGAATTTCTGCAAACTCAAATGATTTGATTTGGAATTTCTGTGCCCATGAAAACTGTTTTCTAGTTACCCTGTTTTCCCACCGTAATATAAGGAAACTAAATGTTACGTAGGTAGAGTGCATTTCAGAGATCTGAATACAAAAAACTGTACTAACAGGACAATAACCTAAACCACAAGGCCAAATCTACACTGGAGGAGCTTACCAAGATGACATTGAATGTTCCTGAGTGGCCTAGTTACAGTTTGGACTTAAATCGTCTTTAAAATCTATGGAAAGACTTGAAAATGGCTTTGTAGCAATGATCAACAACCAACTTGACAGAACAGGTAGGATTTTAAAAAGAATAATGAATATTCACATGAAGATCTGTCTCCTATTGGATGACATCATGACTTCCCATCAAGCCAACTCCTTGAAGGCCTTACTATGACATCACTCACTCCTTCTAGTTTGCAGTTTTCTAAAAAAAACACTATTTTGCTCAAAACATTTATTTGTTTATCTTTAGTGTGTTTATACTTTACTGTATTTATATATCACTTTTCAACAGGAAAAGTTAAAATCACTGGAGGACGTCATGAACAATACAGTGTGTGCAAATGGAGTACAGAGGCAATAAAGGCAATAAGGCAATAAATAGGCCGTAGTAGCAAAGTATTTACAATTTAGCTGTGTACAGCTGCAGCGATCGGTAAGCTGCTCAGATAGCTGATGCTTAAAGTTAGTGAGGGAGATATAAGTCTCCAACTTCAGCGATTTTTGCAATTCGATCCAGTCATTGGCAGCAGAGAACTGGAAGGAAAGGCGGCCAAAGAGGTGTTGGCTTTGGGGATGACCAGTGAGATATACTTCCTGGAGCGCGTGCTATGGGTGTGTGTTGCTATGGTGACCAGTGATCTGAGTTAAGGCAGCCTAGCAAAGACTTATAGATGACCTGGAGCCAGTTGGTTTGGCGACGAATATGTAGCGAGGGCCAGCCGACGAGAGCAGTGGTATATGGGGCTTTGGTGACAAAACGGATGGCACTGTGATAGACTGCATCCAGTTTACTGAGTAGAGTGTTGGAGGCTATTTTATAGGTGACATCACCGAAGTCGAGGATCGGTAGGATGGTCAGTTTTACGAGGGTATGTTTGGCAGCAAAAGTGAAGGATGCTTTGTTGCGAAATAGGAAGCCGATTCTAGATTTAATTTTGGATGGGAGATGCTTAATGTGAGTCTGGAAGGAGAATTTACAGTCTAACCAGACACCTAGGTATTTGTAGTTGTCCACGTATTCTAAGTCAGAGCCGTCCAGAGTAGTGATGCTGGACGGGCGAGCAGGTGCAGGCAGTGATCGGTTGAATAGCATGCATTTAGTTTTACTTGCGTTTAAGAGCAGTTGGAGGCCACGGAAGGAGAGTTGAATGGCATTGGTAGGTGGATTGGATACCACCAGCAGGTATATCTCTCTGGTCACCCCCAAAACCAATTCCTCCTTTGGCCGCCTCTCCTTCCAGTTCTCTGCTGCCAATGACTGGAACGAACTACAAAAATCTCTGAAACTGGAAACACTTATCTCCCTCACTAGCTTTAAGCACCAGCTGTCAGAGCAGCTCACAGATTACTGCACCTGTACATAGCCCATCTATAATTTAGCCCAAACAACTACCTCTTCCCCTACTGTATTTATTTATTTTGCTCCTTTGCACCCCTTTATTTCTATTTCTACTTTGCACATTCTTCCACTGCAAATTTACCATTCCAGTGTTTTACTTGCTATATTGTATTTACTTCGCCACCATGGCCTTTTTTTTGCCTTCACCTCCCTTATCTCACCTCACTTGCTCACATTGTATATAGACTTATTTTTCTACTGTATTATTGACTGCATGTTTGTTACACTCCATGTGTAACTCTGTGTGTTGTATGTGTCGAACTGCTTTGCTTTATCTTGGCCAGGTCGCAGTTGTAAATGAGAACTTGTTCTCAACTTGCCTACCTGGTTAAATAAAGGTGAAATAAATAAATAAAATAGATCAGCAACGGTGGCTTGCAAACAGTGGATAGTAAGTAGCCCACCTTTGGAATAACTATGTATAGTTATAACTGTAGTATCCTGTATAACTGTAGTATCCTGTATAACTATGTATAGTTATAACTGTAGTATCCTGTATAACTGTAGTATCCTGTATAACTGTAGTATCCTGTATAACTATGTATAGTTATAACTGTAGTATCCTGTATACCTGTGTATAGTTATAACTGTAGTATCCTGTATAACTGTAGTATCCTGTATAACTGTAGTATCCTGTATAACTGTAGTATCCTGTATAACTGTAGTATCCTGTATAACTATGTATAGTTATAACTGTAGTATCCTGTATAACTATGTAGTATCCAGTATAACTGTAGTATCCTGTATAACTATGTATAGTTATAACTGTAGTATCCTGTATAACTATGTATAGTTATAACTGTAGTATCCTGTATAACTGTAGTATCCTGTATAACTGTAGTATCCTGTATAACTGTAGTATCCTGTATAACTATGTGTAGTTATAACTGTAGTATCCTGTATAACTATGTATAGTTATAACTGTAGTATCCTGTATAACTATGTATAGTTATAACTGTAGTATCCTGTATAACTGTAGTATCCTGTATAAATGTAGTATCCTGTATAACTATGTATATAACTGTAGTATCCTGTATAACTGTAGTATCCTGTATAACTGTAGTATCCTGTATAACTGTAGTATCCTGTATAACTATGTATAGTTATAACTGTAGTATCCTGTATAACTGTAGTATCCTGTATAACTGTAGTATCCTGTATAACTGTAGTATCCTGTATAAATGTAGTATCCTGTATAACTATGTATCGTTATAACTGTAGTATCCAGTATAGTCTGGGAGGAGGTGAAACCACTCAGGCTTATTTGATGTGATCTAATATTTTGATCATCTAGTTTTCCTTACAAGCATTGTCACCAAAGGGGGTTCGGTCATTCCTTTGTTTATATACTGTCTCATTGACAAAAATATTTTGGATTATTTGTTTACATCATTCCTTTGTCTCGACCCAGTACACAGTAAACGTGTCGAGGTTATAATGTTGCCAAGGATACACATTTTATTATTTATTTACAGTTTGGAGGGATGGGGGTCTGCCATCCAGGCGACACATTTTATTATTTATTTAGTTTGGAGGGTTGGGGGTCTGACATCCAGGCGACACATTTTATTATTTATTTAGATTGGATGGTTGGGAGTCTGACATTCAGGATACACATTTTATTATTTATTTACAGTTTGGAGGGTTGGGGGTCTGACATCCAGGATACACATTTTATTATTTATTTACAGTTTGGAGGGTTGGGGGTCTGACATCCAGGATACACAATGTATTATTTATTCAGTTTGGAGGGTTGGGGGTCTGACATCCAGGATACACATTTTATTATTTATTTACAGTTTGGAGGGTTGGGGGTCTGACATCCAGGAGACACATTTTATTATTTATTTAGTTTGGAGGGTTGGGGGTCTGACATCCAGGATACACATTTTATTATTTATTTACAGTTTGGAGGGTTTGGGGTCTGACATCCAGGATACACATTGTATTATTTATTTATAGTTTGGAGGGTTGGGGGTCTGACATCCAGGCGACACATTTTATTATTTATTTACAGTTTGGAGGGTTTGGGGTCTGACATCCAGGCGACACATTTTAGTTCTAATGGTGCCGTTCTGTTATTCTTTTCAGCTTCTTTTTCCAAGCATCTTACATTACTCTGAGACTAGTTATCCTGGGATCTTACATGACTCTGAGACTAGTTATCCTGGGTTCTTACATCACTCTGAGACTAGTTATCCTGGGATCTTACATTACTCTGAGACTAGTTATCCTGGGATCTTACATTACTCTGAGACTAGTTATCCTGGGATCTTACATTACTCTGAGACTAGTTATCCTGGGTTCTTACATTACTCTGAGACTAGTTATCCTGGGATCTTACATTACTCTGAGACTAGTTATCCTGGGTTCTTACATTACTCTGAGACTAGTTATCCTGGGATCGTACATTACTCTGAGACTAGTTATCCTGGGGAATAGTTTCAATACATTTGCAAAAAACCTAAACCTGTTTTTGCTTTGGCATTATGGGGTATTGTGATGTCATTATGGGGTATTGTGATGTCATTATGGGGTATTGTGAAACATTTTGAATAAAGGGATGCACCGATATTACATTTTTGGCTAATACCGATATCTAATATTTTCCTTGCCCCAAAAAACGATACCGATAACCGGTATTTAAAATTTTAGAGGCCTTTTAAGCATTCTAGTACAGCATTCTAATAGTTAACACACACACGGACGCAGCGGTCTAAGCCACTGCATCTCAGTGCAAGAGGTGTCACTACAGTCCCTGGTTCCAATCCAGGCTGTATCACATCCGGCCGTGATTGGGAGTCCCACAGTAGTTGTCTGTTATTGGTGTAGAGAGGACGACAAAGGAGAGGGATTCCACATGTGGATAGGAAGATACAAATTATCATTATTACTGGAAAAAATTCATTTAAATTCCAGGAATTTTATAACTTTAGCTTTCTAGGTCAGTAGGTTACAGTAGGTTGTAACTCTAGGTCAAGCCAGTAGGCTACAGTAGGTTGTATCTCTCTAGGTCATGCCAGTAGGCTACAGTAGGTTGTAACTCTCTAGGTCATGCCAGTAGGCTACAGTAGGTTGTAACTCTCTAGGTCATGCCAGTAGGCTACAGTAGGTTGTATCTCTCTGGGTCATGCCAGTCGGTTACAGTAGGTTGTATCTCTCTAGGTCATGCCAGTAGGTTACAGTAGGTTGTAACTCTCTAGGTCATGCCAGTAGGCTACAGTAGGTTGTAACTCTCTAGGTCATGCCAGTAGGCTACAGTAGGTTGTAATTCTCTAGGTCAAGCCAGTAGGTTACAGTAGGTTGTATCTCTCTAGGTCATGCCAGTAGGTTACAGTAGGTTGTAACTCTCTAGGTCATGCCAGTAGGCTACAGTAGGTTGTAACTCTCTAGGTCATGCCAGTAGGCTACAGTAGGTTGTAATTCTCTAGGTCAAGCCAGTGGGTTACAGTAGGTTGTATCCAAGTAGAAACAATTATCAACGCAACGTGGAAAGTGTCGAATTTGGTCAACAACAAAATGAATGGCTTATTTGCTACGTGAAGTTTACTTGATCTAACAGAAGTTTCGTAATGCTTACGTTGTTATGTGGACACGCGACATACCGACAACTTTGATAAAAACACTATAGGAGTTGTCTCCAGATCGCTATGCATATTCATGCTAGTAGCTTAGCATCTCTCTCCATTGAATACGTGCGGTGCATATTCATGCTAGTAGCTTAGCATCTCTCTCCATTGAATACAGGCGGTGCATATTCATGTTAGTAGCTTAGCATCTCTCTCCATTGAATACAGGCGGTTGACGACAACAACCCTCATAGAATATAAACAATAGATTACAATAATAAGATGTATCCACCAATCCAAAGACAGGATAGGCGGGAGATGGACAACCCGCAGTGAAGCTTTGTGGACAACGACTCGCCTTGTTAGGGCGGAGAGACATCTTGTCAGTATATCCATAATCTTTGTTGTAGCCAACCCAACTCTCACATGGCACTATTGGGGGGCACGGTGTGTAGTAAAACATCACTACATGCAGATAGACCCTTCTCAAATATAAATGTTAAGTCACTTTTGGAAACCGAACAGAGAAAACAAGGGGTAGCTTGTTCTCTACGTCGTCTGATTCTAGACATATCAGTCATCATCCTGGGGCCTCCGTTGAAGAGGTATTGACGACCCAACTCTGAATATTCAAAGTTAAAAACACATTTAAGGCGGTACTTACTGGTGTTAATCAGATCTCCTAACTCCACCTCTTCATCTTCCAATGTGACAGTAATCTCTCCTTCCTTCTTCACTCCAAAAACTGCATCCTCCTCTTTCTCTTCCTCCTCTTCTTTTACTGTAACATCCTCCTCCTCTTTCACTCTGAACGAGTCTTCCTCTTCTTTCACTGAAACGTCTTTCTCTTCTTCTTTCACCGTAACAGCCTCACCCTCTACTTCTTGTTTTACTGTGAAATCCTCTTCTTCCTCCTCCTCTTTCACGACAATGTTCAGCCCCAGAGCTTCTTTCTCCGTCCAGCAAACCACCTCTTCTTTAACAAGAGGGGAGTAGTTTAGGGAGCTCATGTTCGTGGATGTTAGCTAGCTAGCTATCATTAGCGACTAGGCTAGTACTAACTAAACCAGCCAGCTACTATAGCTGACTAATACAAAATAACGTAATATTCAATTAAATAGGTTAACAAGTTGATACGATAGACGTGTGGCTAAAACACAGTAGGTAATATACACCGAAAGCGTATAAATGGCTTGAATCTTTAGGCTATGTTGGCTAGCAAGCTACCGAGGTGGTTGACGAGCTGTTTCTGAAGAACCGTCCACTAGATTATACGTCACGCTGGCAGCGTCGCCTGAAAGACGCACATCGCCGTCTGCTGACTGGAGGGAAAACGCAGTTGAGGATCATATTTTATTTTCAGACAAAGATTTTTTTTTATGGATTTAATTAAATAATACTATTATATTGAGACATACAAAGACAGGAATGTGTTGATTGATTAGTGCGGATAAAAAATGTTTACTACTGCACATTTAAGGCAGTTTCATTAAGTCATACTAAATCTAAGTAATTAGCAAGCTACTGTAGGTCTATACTGCTCCTACATGGTGTAACAATACATCATGTAGATGTATATAATGAACAGACTAGGTCTATACTGCTCCTACGTCGTGTAACAATACATCATGTAGATGTATATAATGAACAGACTAGGTCTATACTGCTCCTACATGGTGTAACAATACATCATGTAGATGTATATAATGAACAGACTAGGTCTAAACTGCTCCTACATGGTGTAACAATACATCATGTAGATGTATATAATGAACAGACTGGGTCTATACTGCTCCAACATGGTGTAATAATACATCATGTAGATGTATATAATGAACAGACTAGGTCTATACTGCTCCAACATGGTGTAACAATACATCATGTAGATGTATATAATGAACAGACTAGGTCTATACTGCTCCTACATGGTGTAACAATACATCTACATGAAGGAAAGAAGGAGAGAAATTCCACAAATTAACATTTAACAAGGCACACCTGTTAATTGAAATTAATTCCAGGTGACTACCTCATGAAGCTGGTTGAGATAATGCCAAGGGTGACTGCTTTGAAGAGTCTCAAATATAAATATATTTTGATTTGATTAACCCTTTTTTGGTTACTACATGATTCCATTTGTGTTATTTCATAGTTTTGATGTCTTCATTATTATTCTCCAATGTAGAAAATAGTAAAAATAAAGAAAAACCCTTGAATGAGTAGGTGTGTCCAAACTTTTGACTGGTAATGTATGTAAATGTGATATTTCAGTTGTTGTTTTTGATACATTTGAAACATTTATAAAAACCTGTTTTTGCTTTGTCATTATGGGGTATTGTGATGTCATTATTGGGGTATTGTGATGTCATTATGGGGTATTGTGTGTAGAATGATGAGGGTAAATTATTGATTCAATCCATTTTAGAATAACGTAACAAAATGTGGAAAAAGTGAAGGGGTCTGAATACTTTCCAAATGCGCTGTATATATAGGGGCAGTACTTAGTGACATCACTTCATGAAACAGGAGGTACAAATATATAACTTAGGTTCACAATATCAACATTCAATGCATTAAAATATATGACCAAGCTGGAAGTGGAAACGCCAGCCCAGCCACAATCCTAGAGGTTCACTGGTGATCAACCTCCTCCTTCACATCTGACTCCTGATGATCAACCTCCTCCTTCACATCTGACTCCTGATGATCAACCTCCTCCTTCACATCTGACACCAGTGATCAAACCAGAGAGTCTTCTTTTTTGGGGAATCCTGATGGACGACGTCATCCAATAGGCCCGTCATCATGACCACCTCCCACAAGTTAATTGTCATTCAGGTTATCAATGGGAAGAGCATTAGCAATATGTCCTGTCTGGTAACTTGTCTCGTTTAATGGATTTACATTGGCAGGTGTAAAAAAAAAACTCAGTTGATTTTAAACTGAGGAAAAACTTTTGTAAGTCTTTAACTGTATCAAAGTCTATGGCCTGTGATGTTGGGTTAAATGATAGTCCCTTATTTTACAAGAGACAAAATCCACAAATTCTACAGCACAACGGCAGAGTCATGTCTTCAGTGTAAAACTAACAATGACTCAATAATCCTTCTGGGAATGTTATGATGTCATAAAGTTATGGGCGGAGTTAGAAAGTTGTCTGTCAGAAGTACAGTTATACAATGTAAAATTACTTTTAATCTGTCTGTCTGTATATTTCAAAACATGGCATTTGAGGATGCAGTGAGATACCTGATGGTTGGATGATACTTTTCTCATCAATCATCTTAAATATTATACTTAATTAAAACCTGGAAATCAACCAATCCTCTTTTGTTAATTCAATTGAATGGTAAAATGATTTATTATCTAAAAGTTGAAAGTGAGTCGGCGACGGAGAGAAATAAAATGGTGCTGATGAGGGCACTGGAGATGGAGGTGTGTTCTAGTGGGTCTGGGCAGGTGTGATGTGGTTAATGGAGATGGAGGTGTGTTCTAGTGGGTCTGGGCAGGTGTGATGTAGTTAATGGAGGGTGAGGTGTGTTCTAGTGGGTCTGGGCAGGTGTGATGTAGTTAATGGAGATGGAGGTGTGTTATAGTGGGTCTGGGCAGGTGTGATGTAGTTAATGGAGATGGAGGTGTGTTCTAGTGGGTCTGGACAGGTTTGATGTAGTTAATGGAGATGGAGGTGTGTTCTAGTGGGTCTGGACAGGTGTGATGTAGTTAATGGAGATGGAGGTGTGTTCTAGTGGGTGTGGTGTAGTTAATGGAGATGGAGGTGTGTTCTAGTGGGTCTGGACAGGTGTGATGTAGTTAATGGAGATGGAGGTGTGTTCTAGTGGGTCTGGGCAGGTGTGATGTAGTTATGGGAGATGGAGGTGTGTTCTAGTGGGTCTGGGCAGGTGTGATGTAGTTATGGGAGATGGAGGTGTGTTCTAGTGGGTCTGTGCAGGTGTGATGTAGTTAATGGAGATGGAGGTGTGTTCTAGTGGGTCTGGGCAGGTGTGATGTAGTTAATGGAGATGGAGGTGTGTTCTAGTGTGTCTGGGCAGGTGTGATGTAGTTAATGGAGATGGAGGTGTGTTCTAGTGGGTCTGGGCAGGTGTGATGTAGTGAATGGAGATGGAGGTGTGTTCTAGTGAGTCTGGGCAGGTGTGATGTAGTTAATGTTTGTATGATGTTGTAATTTGTATGTGTATGTTTATAAAATATCAAATGAAATATATGTTTTAAGTCCCAATGCAAAGTTACACCTTATTACATTAAACCAATCAGAATTCAAAAGAATGCCAAAGTCAGGTGTGAAGTAATATGGAGGACCAGCCTATTCCCTATGATGTAAAATACAACAGAAATAACTTAAAATGTATAACCTCATATTAAACCAATCGTTTGAACTCATGATTTCATGAAAATCCCCCAAATCCAAAATATAAAGATTACAGGTGTCAGTCAGCTAGCGCGCTAGCAGTAAGCCAAGGTTGTAAAAGTTACAAAACTCCCATAGTCACAGAGAACATGCTGAAAAGTAGTGATGGGGGAAACAAAGCTTCCTAAAGCATTGATGCTTTACAGCCAATTGTGTCAAAAATAGGTTCATTACTCAAGGCTTTGAGAGACACAGAATTTAGAACAGCCACATTTTATAGATGACGTCCTTAGCAGCATATCCTTTATGTCATTATTATAGATGATGTCCCACACCGTAGCAGCGTAGCCTTCATGTCTTCTACTAAACCACTGGCCTTGATCGAGAGCATCAAATCCATGCTGCATTGTGGGTAAATTGACTGGCTGACTGATTTATAAATAATAATGAGTAGTTATTTATGATGTAAGGTGATTTGTAGATCAGTCAGTCGCCTGCAGTGTCGAACACACCAAACCAATCAGGTGGTTGTTCGATGAAATGAAGTTCCAGACGTCATTGATCACGTGCTGCTGATAAAGTGATACAGGCATCAGCACACTGCTTTGAAGTTTAATGCTTTCAAGGCCTCGTACCTCCGGTATCAAACATAACATCCCCATCGAAAAGTTGACAAAACATAAAGAAGCAAGCAGGTTGATTTCCTCTGTCATTTTGAGCCCACGGCAAGAAGGCACCAGAGCCCACCGTGCTAACGGGTTCCCACTAGATAACACAACCACACAGTTAATGAAAAGCATGAGGTGAAGCTTGAGCTAGATATCAACCTATCGAGCTAGTGTGACCTTCCTGGTCTCTCAAGTCAGTGAGTCAACACAGGAAGGAGCAATGGATGGATAGTTCAATTATTTCCAAAGCTGCAATGATGGGACACACACAGTATGGATGAATGATCAGTAGTGACGGGATATAAATAGCACTCCCACAGCAATTCTCCATTAATCTGCCCTATAATATTCGAACAAAAAAACTATTGAAATGTCTATCAAAGTCATTGTGATCGTATAGTGGATTTAACAATTCCTACTAATTCCCAATTTACTATAATAAAATGAATACATTGTTTCCATGTGTCTCATATTCACTACATCAGAATAAACTGTCATCCATTTTACTATCAAAATATATCAAATGAACCTGAAGATTTACTCAATGTCCCCCTCTGGTGGCGAAGAAGTATAATACACCTAAACTAACAAGAACCGTGCTAATAAATTGTCTGGTGTTCATGAGTTTATAAAACATATACTTTATACATTTGTCATAAATGACCTGCATTGATGAGACACACAGTGTGGATGAACGATCAGTAGTCGACAGGGTAAAAATAGCACTCCTAAAGAAGATGCATTTTCCAGTTAGATACCAACTTGAAAGAGGGAACTTTAGCATAAAACCCACATGGAAAACTGAGATTCGGCAAATAACATATAAAGAGAGGCTTATTTGACGCCAAACCAACAACAGTAGTTACTAAAACATAAATTGCTAATGTATGATTTAAAAGGTGGATTTTATGATGTAATGTCAACTTTATATATTTCTATCCCGGGACTATTCAATTTTGAACTCACCCACAGAGCAATTCTCCATAAATCTGCTGTGGATTACCCAGAATCCCGAAATAAATTAATACATATGTGATAATTCAAAAACATAACTGGTTGTGCTTATAGGGAACCAGATCGTGAACACAACTAAGTTACTAAGTCTTTAACCACACTGTATTGTTACACTGGTGAGTAAAAACTCATGCTTCCTACACTAACTTTTTGTCTGAACATTATAATATATATTTTACGTCACACTAGCGTCATTGTCTTAAAGTCGCACATCTCCATCGCAGTCAGAGGTTCAGACTGAGCGTTACCCACTCCAGTCAGCAGATGGCGGTGTGCGATTTTAAGGCAATGCGGTTAGTGTGACGTATAATCTAGTGGACGGAACGCAATGCTGTTAGTGTGACGTATAATCTAGTGGACGGAACGCTTCTTTCAGCAGCAGCAACAGTTAGTCCGCCACCTCGGTAGCTTGCTAGACAAAATAGCCGAACCAATAAAGCTCTTTAGACGCTTTAGTGTATATTAGCCACTGTGTTTTAAACCCTCGTCTGTCGTCTAGTTAGTAAGTTATATTATTTCATTTCATATTTACGGTGTTGTTGTTATTATTCAGCTGGCGGGCTGGTTAAGTTAGCATTAGCCTAGCTAGCTAACATCTCCGACCATGAGTTCACTAAATTACTCTCTTCCTGGTGAAGAAGAGACGGTCTGCTGGACGGAGAAAGAAGCTCTCATCAAAGAGGAGGAGGAAGAGAAGGATGTTACAATACAAAAACAAGTAGAGGGTGAGGCTGTTACAGGGAAAGAAGAAGAGAAAGACGTTACAGTGAAAGAAGAGGAAGACGTTACAGTGAAAGAAGAGGCGTTCAGAGTGAAAGAGGAGGAGGGTGTTACAGTAAAAGATGAGGAGGATTCAGTTTTTGAAGTGAAAGCGCAGGATGGGGAGAATACGGTCTCATCGGAAGAAGAGGAGGAAGAAACTGGATATCTGGACCCGATTTCCCAAACGCAATTTAAGGCATCCAGTGGTTCTAAAGATGAACTTAGCCATAAGATGGTTTTGAGAAACCGGGCCGTGATTACCACTGGTAAGTACTGTCTTAAATACAGAGGTACAAACTCTGCAGTTGTTGAACTGATGTTTGGTGTTAAAGGGGAAATCTGCAATTGCTACATCCATATTTTGACTTTTAAATGATTTATTTATAGCCATTGATTCTTGGAGAATATAACACATGCCTCATGAGCTTAGTTAAACTGTTGTACCCCATCAGAACCCCAAATAAGTTTTTTTTACTCCAATGTTTAGAAACAATGTGTATCAACAGCCTCAACATGGTTAACTATAATGTTGATATCATGGATGGTCAGTCCTTTCATCCATAGGTCTGTCTATGAATTTGAGAGTAGTTAAATGTCTCCAGGCCCATCATCATCTTATTACCAAAACAGTGGTGGAATGACTGCTTTGTTATTGTTTCAACTTCAGATTGGTTGATTGATGTGTGGCTTTTTTAAAGGGACAACCTAGTATTTAAACAGCAACAAAATGGCTGCCAAGAGACTTGGTTTGGTAAACAGCTGAGGGATGGGGCTGGAGAAATGTAACCACTCTCAAATTCATAGAGAAAGCTATTGTTGCAACCCTAACTCAACACCTAGCGAACTCGTCAAGAAGTTGAGACATCTTGGTGTAACAGTTATAAGGTGTTGGCTTGACAGTCGCTGGACCCAGGTTTGAGTCCAGCTCAGGGCTACCCCCTGAATTCACTACACTATGAATACAAGGACTGGCCATGCATGATGTCATAATGATAGTTTAACCAGATTTCTAGGCTATATATTATATTCTAGAATTCATCCATGATGTCATAGTGATAGTTTAACCAGGTTTCTAGGCTATATAGTATATTCTAGAATTGCCAGTGAAGATTTCCTGTGAAGGCAAATTATTAGAGCTGTTGATAAGTCATTGTATAATATTCAGCCAATTTTTTGTCATGCCTTTACATTAAAGGTGAAACATACCTAGATTCAATTACAGTCATGAATTGGTTTGAAACCTTTGTTTTAAACCCTTCTCAAAGTTGGTGCCTTGATGGATTTGTAAAAAATGGTTTATCATGAAACACTGTTTTTTAAATTTATTTAAATGTAACCCTTATTTCAGTTAAGTCAGTTAAGAACAAATTCTTATTTACAATGACTGCCTACACCGGACGATGCTGGGCCAATTGTGCGCCGCCCTATGGGACTCCCAATCACGGCCGGTTGTGATACAGTCTGGATTTGATCCAGGGTGTCTGTAGTGGCGCCTCAAGCACTGAGATGCAGTGTCCGCTGCGCCACTCGGGAGCCCCAAAATCATGTTCTAGTGCTGTCCCCAACTAAAATACATCTTGGTCAACCAAGAGTCATCTGTTCTTTCTACCAATCGCCCCATGTGTTTTTTTAAATCAAATATACGTACTGAATTTGTCTGATGCTTTAAGCATTCTGATCAAATAATTAAGACACACAAATGACTCGAAGTCATAACTAGAGGGAGCCGCTCGTCAACATAACCTGACTAGAGGGAGCCGCTCGTCAACATAACCTGACCAGAGGGAGCCGGTCGTCAACATAACCCGACCAGAGGGAGCCGGTCGTCGGCATAACCTGACTAGAGGGAGCCGGTCGTCGGCATAACCTGACTAGAGGGAGCCGGTCGTCAACACAACCTGACTAGAGGGAGCCGGTCGTCAACACAACCCGACCAGAGGGAGCCGGTCGTCAACACAACCCGACCAGAGGGAGCCGGTCGTCAACACAACCCGACCAGAGGGAGCCGGTCGTCAACACAACCCGACCAGAGGGAGCCGGTCGTCAACACAACCCGACCAGAGGGAGCCGGTCGTCAACACAACCCGACCAGAGGGAGCCGGTCGTCAACACAACCCGACCAGAGGGAGCCGGTCGTCAACACAACCCGACCAGAGGGAGCCGGTCGTCAACACAACCCGACCAGAGGGAGCCGGTCGTCAACACAACCCGACCAGAGGGAGCCGGTCGTCAACACAACCCGACCAGAGGGAGCCGGTCGTCAACACAACCCGACCAGAGGGAGCCGGTCGTCAACACAACCCGACCAGAGGGAGCCGGTCGTCAACACAACACAACCCGACCAGAGGGAGCCGGTCGTCAACACGACCCGACCAGAGGGAGCCGGTCGTCAACACAACACAACCCGACCAGAGGGAGCCGGTCGTCAACACGACCCGACCAGAGGGAGCCGGTCGTCAACACGACCCGACCAGAGGGAGCCCCCCCCGCTGCTGGACTTCGTAAATTCTGCCGTTCTGCTCTTGAAATTTTCAGTAGTAGACTACACCATCAGTCTGCAACCTTTTCCAGTTGGAGTGCCAATTTATCTGACCATTTCTACCAATCTGTGTGCCAGTTATGATTTTCATATGCACATTTTACTGGAACAGTTTCATTTAATTTATAATAGTATCTCAAAATTATTGTCTGTGATTAATCTACAGTCTATCTAAATGAAAATTATACAAATCTAAATAACTTTTATTGCCATTGCGAACTATGTAAAAAAAAAAATAGCCTACATAAAGCCAACAAATAAAAACATTGCATTCTGCAGGTAGAAAATATCCTGATAGAAATAAATATCATAGAAATCACATTGGCTGCAAATGGCCTGTCTACTACAAATTTGAAATATTGTATCAACTATCAACTGGGTCAGGAAACTCGGATAGCAAGCTTGCAACATTGTATGAAGTATTCTAGGCCCTCAGTTTCCTGCTCCAGTGAGTTCTGGACAGTAATCAGGTATTTTATGACATTTCCACTGGATCAGAGTGGATCACATTTTTCCCTTTTATGCCGAGTGGTTATCGAAATGGCGAGAGCTGGAAATATTTTACAAAAATACTTTGAGGAACTATTGTCATTTGCAATTGATTTTGATTAGACTTTGTTTACTTGCTGTTTGGATGTGAAGAAGAAATTACTTTGAGAAGCTCCACAGCTCATTAGTGGTGCAGCGTTAAGACAATCAGAAATACTATCAGACATCCACAAATGGGCACATTTATAGGCCTACATTTGTGTGCAGTCCAGGTAGACTAGTCCTACTACTATATGGGTAATCAGGTGTGCGTCCTTACTCAACATTGACAGGAGTGTTTCAAACAAAAGACAATGAAAAAATTGACAACTGACGCATCTTGCGGGGTCAGGTCTGGGTGGTCTGCCATGGGCCGTTTCATTTAGTATCCGTTTGGGTCGGCTGGGGGATGATTGTATTTCCCCATAGTATGTTGTTCCGAAGTTGACTGACTGAAAGGGAGTGTAACTTTGATTATAATTACACTTCCCTGAAGGAGAGAAACGAGGTACACCTGTTTGTCCCCGCCCTTTCCTGGGGTGGTGAACAGCGGTATTAAATTTAAGGAATAAAATCCAAGCCTCACGCTCATCACCTGTGGAAGGCGGGGATTCCAGCGAGGCGTGGATATGATAGTATGTTTACCTATTTTCCCTCCTTCAGGGAACAGTAGTTATAGTCATAACGTTAAGGTTGTCATATGATGAACTTCAACTTAAATACTGAATATTGCTGTCGGACAGTTTTTTTGTATTCAGATCTCTGAAATGCTCTCTAACTACGTCACATTTAGTGTCTCTTTATGCTACGCTGGGAAAACAGTTTTCATGGGAACAGAAATCCTAAATCATTTCAGAGTTTGCTAAATCCAATGGTTCTAACTGAAAGTCCCCTTAGCTTTATTGACAACACCCAAATGGATACTGTCATTAACATGGTTTTTCAATAATTACACATAATACTTAATACTGTAGCTGTTTTGTTATAGTCACATGTTCAACTATCATCAGCTGATCCAGGAAATCATTTTCTGAATGCCAGTCAAATGACAAACATCACGACATGCAACAACAACCAAAGTGCTTCTTCATTCATTACTCTGGTAAAGACAGTTATGCCGTGCTCCACGTTGGATCCAACATCCCTAACAAATTGATGTTTATAATTAGAGGTCGACCGATTAATTAGGGCCGATTTCAAGTTTTCATAACAATCAGAAATCTGTATTTTCGGACACCGATTTGGCCGTTTTTTTACACCTTTATTTAATCTTTATTTAACTCGGCAAGTCGGTTAAGAACACATTCTTATTTTCAATGACGCCCTAGGAATGGTGGGTTAACTGCCATGTTCAGGGGCAGAACGGCAGATTTTCACCTTGTCCGCTCGGGGGATCCAATCTTGCAACCTTACAGTTAACTAGTCCAACGCTATAACCACCTGCCTCTCGTTGCACTCCACAAGGAGACTGCCTGTTACGCGAATGCAGTAAGCCAAGGTAAGTTGCTAGCTAGCATTAAACTTATCTTTAAAAAAAACAATCAATCAATCATAATCACTAGTTAACTACACATGGTTGATGATATTACTAGATATTATCTAGCGTGTCCTGCGTTGCATATAATCCGACTGAGCATACAAGTATCTAAGTATCTGACTGAGCGGTGGTAGGCAGCAGCAGGCGCGTAAACATTCATTCAAACAGCACTTCCGTGCGTTTTGCCAGCAGCTCTTCGTTGTGCGTCAAACATTGCGCTGTTTATGACTTCAAGCCTATCAACTCCCGAGATGAGGCTGGTGTAACCGATGTGAAATGGCTAGCTAGTTAGCGCGCGCTAATAGCGTTTCAAACGTCACTCGCTCTGAGCCTTGGAGAGGTTGTTCCCCTTGCTCTGCATGGGTAACGCTGCTTCGATGGTGGCTGTTGTCGTTGTGTTGCTGCATGGGTAACGCTGCTTCGAGGGTGGCTGTCGTTGTGTTCCTGGTTCGAGCCCAGCGAGGAGAGGGACGGAAGCTGTACTGTTACACTGGCAATACTAAAGTGCCTACAAGAACATCCAATAGTCAAAGGTTAATGAAATACAAATGGTATAGAGAGAAATAGTCCTATAATTCCTATAATAACTACAACCTAAAACTTCTTATCTGGGAATATTGAAGACTCATGTTAAAAGGAACCACCAGCTTTCATATGTTCTCATGTTCTGAGCAAGGAACTTAAACGTTAGCTTTCTTACATGGCACATATTGCACTTTTACTTTCTTCTCCAACACTTTGTTTTTGCATTATTTAAACCAAATTGAACATGTTTCATTATTTATTTGAGGCTAAATTGATTTTGATGTATTTTGATGTATTAACTTAAAATAAGTGTTCATTCAGTATTGTTGTAATTGTCATTATTACAAATAAATAAAAACATATATTTTTTTAATCGGCCGATTAATCGGCATCGGCTTTTTTGGCCCTCCAATAATCGGTATCGGCGTTGGAAAATCATAATCGGTCGACCTCTGTTTATAATGTGTTATTGTCTGCTTGATTTACTGTAGGGTCTCGTTAGTCTGTTTGGACACAGAGATACTTTGCTCATAATGTGTAGAGAACTGTTCCTTGATGGATAGGCTATTGTACAACACACAGAGCTATTTTCCTTTATTCAGGACATTTAGAATGACAACACATTACAGAGTAGTCTAGTGGGATTATTCACAAAATTATCTAGTGATCAGGTTATGAAATGTCATGACAGACATTTTAGTTTCCATGTTTCACCTGAAATATTAAATGATTTATAGTCCTAGGTCTATGTTGTTGTTAGGTGAAGTTATGGGTTCTACAGTAGGTCTATGTTGTTGTTAGGTGAAGTTATGGGTCCTACAGTAGGCCTGTGTTGTTGTTAGGTGAAGTTATGGGTCCTACAGTAGGTCTATCTTGTTGTTAGGTGAAGTTATGGGTCCTACAGTAGGTCTATGTTGTTGTTAGGTGAAGTTATGGGTCCTACAGTGGGTCTATGTTATTGTTAGGTGAAGTTATGGGTCCTACAGTAGGTCTGTGTTGTTGTTAGGTGAAGTTATGGGTCCTACAGTAGGTCTATGTTATTGTTAGGTGAAGTTATGGGTCCTACAGTAGGTCTATGTTATTGTTAGGTGAAGTTATGGGTCCTACAGTAGGTCTGTGTTGCTGTTAGGTGAAGTTATGGGTCCTACAGTAGGTCTGTGTTGTTGTTCGGTGAAGTTATGGGTCCTACAGTAGGTCTATGTTGTTGTTAGGTGAAGTTATGGGTCCTACAGTAGGTCTATGTTATTGTTAGGTGAAGTTATGGGTCCTACAGTAGGTCTATGTTATTGTTAGGTGAAGTTATGGGCCAATTTGTTAAACACTTAATGTACAAACCCTCAGTTTCAGGCTGATGGCAAAGCTAGCTAAAGAACATTTTACTGGTTGAAGTGTTTCAGTATAAAGCAGTTGATTTGCGACAATAACACAAACATATAGGAGATTCAAACAAGCCTTACAATTACAATGCATGTGCATCGCTGCAATTTTAGCACAGAACACAGAGGGGTCCTTTTTTGGAGACCAAAGGTCGTCTGGCACACTGCTTAGGTCTTGACTGTCTTAAGACAATTGTAAAATAATTTAACAGACATCAATTGTTGTACAACTTCATGGGTACGCTCTGGGCATCACCGTTTACCTCAAATAAACAGTGGATTTCTGCTGTTGTGGGCCTTAAACCATCTGTCTGACTTTGTTGTTCACACAGGAGAGATACGGGACTATCGTGGATCCTCTGGGGAGCCTCAACAACAACATGATGCTGAAGAGGCAGAGAAGAGTCTCTCCCGATCAGAACACCTCAAGAAACACCCGCAGAGATCCACAGGGAAGATAACTCACTGCTGCTCTGACTGTGGGAAGAGATTCAACTCCTCAGTAAAACTTAAAATACATCAAAGAATTCACACAAGAGAGAAACCATATAGCTGTGATCAATGTGGGAAGAGTTTTGTTAAATCCAGCCATCTGACAGTGCACCAGAGAATACACACAGGAGAGAAACCTTATAGCTGTGGTCAATGTGGGAAGAGTTTTAGTCAATCTGGAGATCTGACAGTGCACCAGAGAATACACACAGGAGAGAAACCGTTTAGCTGTGATCAATGTGGGAAGAGTTTTTCTTCTTCTGGCAATCTAACTATACACTATAGAACACACACAGGAGAGAATCTGTTTAGCTGTGATCAATGTGGGAAGAGTTTTTCTATTTCTAGCTATCTAACTATACACCAGAGAACACACACAGGAGAGAAACCTTATAGCTGTAATCAATGTGGGAAGAGTTTTAGTCAATCTAGCTCTCTGACAGTGCACCAGAGAATACACACAGGAGAGAAACCATTTAGTTGTGGTCAATGTGGGAAGAGTTTTAGTCAATCTGGAGATCTGACAGTGCACCAGAGAATACACACAGGAGAGAAACCATTTAGTTGTGGTCAATGTGGAAATAGTTTTAGTCAATCTGGAGATCTGACAGTGCACCAGAGAATACACACAGGAGAGAATCCGTTTAGCTGTGATCAATGTGGGAAGAGTTTTTCTACTTCTAGCTATCTGACTATACACCATAGAACACACACAGGAGAGAAACCTTATAGCTGTAATCAATGTGGGAAGAGTTTTAGTCAATCTAGCTCTCTGACAGTGCACCAGAGAATACACACAGGAGAGAAACCATTTAGCTGTGATCAATGTGGGAAGAGTTTTTATACTTCTACCTATCTAAATATACACCATAGAACACACACACACACCTCTTAGCTGTGACCAGAGATAATCTGATAAAAGATCTCTGATCAAATATCAGAAAATTTATGAAGGAGTTGTGTCATGATATCAATGAATTAATGTCACAATGTAGAATGTTTTAACATTGTAGTAGGAGTATTTTAATGTCTCAATGTAGAATGTTTTAATATATAGTATATTAATATACTCTGCAGTCAGTCAGAATGTCACAATGTAGAATCCTAAACGTTTGCTCCCTTATCAATTGGTTTCAACATGATATGGATATTAGGCTCATTGGGGGAAATCCAGGCTCTGAATTGAAAGAGTATTATTTATGTGATTTAACACAAAGTGACTAACAAAAAAAGAGTTGTCCTCTAACCAGTGATGTACACATTATTTCCAGAATCAACTGATTTCAACATAATATCGATGAGTTATGACAAATAAGTGTTGTGTTCCTTTGTTTAGCGTCCCCTAAATTTAAATGCATCACTCCAATATGTAGCTGACTGTCTTCTGCAGGTTGTCCTCTAACCAGTGAGGTAAAAGATATCTCCCATTTCCATGTGTTTTTTAGTTGTTCGTTTCAACAGCACGTACAACCTGATGTCACCCCTAATCGATATCAGTGATTTATTGCTACTTGTCAAAACAACAGCGTTTCTGGTGCTTGTGCAGTTTATAGGGAGCTTGTTTTAAAAAAAGACAATTATTGTGGCAGATGTTTGTGTATATACCACATGTTAGGTTTTCAATTTATCCCAAACTGTTTCTGCATATTGGTTATTGATTTGGACATGTTAAAACTGTGTTTTGACATTGGGGCTATCCCACCTAGCAAAATGTAATTGAAAAGCCGTTAAAAATAATACTATGCAACCAAATATTTCATATTTACATTTCATGTAACATTTAGTAATGAAAATCATTCATGCAACCAACTGACAGTTTTTTGGGTACAATTATATTGACATTGTTGCCCTTCTTTTAGAATATCAGGGTTAATTCTCTGATGTGCCAATCCAAATGTACTAGAGCATGACATTGGGGACTGGGCCCCGATCCAACAACATGCCTATCTAGTGAACCCTGAAAAGAGAGAGAAGCTCCGCAGTGAGGTGGAAAGTTACTACGGATATTGCAGGAGTTTCCTCTTGAAATCAGACATGTCCGTGGTGAGAACAACCTGGTTGCTGATTGTCTCAAGGGGGGCTGTCAAAATGTTTTGTGTTTTGCGTTTAGCCAGTGCATTGCCATGGATCACAGTTTATTTTTACTGCACGTTTTTCCGTATTGGAGATGAGTTTTGTTTGGGCTCGTTCCAAGGGGACCAGAGTTCTAGAAGCTATAGAAAGAAAAATCTTTGTGGGAATAATATAAAATAAATATAGTTTTTAATTGTTTGCCAGTAGACAGACACCATGTTTATATTGGTGATGGTGAAGCATTGTAGTTGATTATAATGTGAAATGGAAGTTGTTTTCTGTTGTTGGTGAGCATTCTCTTAAGGTGTTAGTTAGTCTTTGGTTTTTCCATTTATGTTTTGAGGTTGGACTTTAGCACGTATAGCTCGTTAGCACGTAGGGCGCACTGATTGGTTTCACCTCGTTAGTCAGTATGTGTTACACCTGTGCTGGCTTGTCCATCTCGTTAGTGGGAAGGTGTTTCACCTGAGCTGGTCCAGGTTCTATTTAAGAGTGTCTGGCCCAGTGCTCCAGTTGTGTTGATAGATGTGGAGAGTCAACACCTTTAGTTGCTCCACCTTTTTTGGTTTGCTTCCTGTCTTTAAGTTTGGTGTGGGTTTTTATTTTCTCTTCTTGGGCAGATTTAGTGGGTCTCATGGTGGTTGTCTTTTAGGCTCCAGTTGTTACTAGTCAACTTTCAGTGGACACCCCCATAATGTCTTTCAGAACCCCTCCTAAAACCCCACCTGTTTAGTTGTGGTTGTTGTCAGTGACTCTTTGTTAGTTCCCTCTTCTATTTAAGGGACTTTTCTGGTTTTCTTGCTGGGGAACGTAACAACAAACAATGTAGTAAAAAAAAATTATCTTTTGGGTTGGATGTTGCATCCAATTCTTAGTATTTTAATCAATGGCATTTCCTTTGAATGTTCAGTAGTCTTTCAGTTGTTAATCTTTTTTATCCTCTTATGTTTGTTGTGGTAAATATTGTTTATTTTCATTGTTTTTTCCTGTGAAGCCATTGTGTTGCATCCATGTCTAAAATGTGCTGTCTAAATAAAGCTTGATTTGATTTGAACATATTGCAAAACAAATTAACCCAATGACTGACCAATCAGACTCTTGCTAAACCAATGAACAAAATATGTGAAAAAGCAACACAAATCTTGGTCTGTCTTAGTGGAAGATATACTGAATTCATACTATGTCAAAATAGTTCATGGTATGTACGTTTAGTATCACTTTTCAACCAATTCAGTTCATATATTGAAAATGAAACATTTTGAAATCAACAAAACGTTAAAGGATTCAACTACTGAAAACTGAAACAAACAAATGGATCAATCCCACATTTCCAGCCTGCTGAAGGCGTGGTGGAGTGGTAAACACCACCCCCGGCTCTACCAGGGGCTTGAGGTGGTCTCCCACAGCTCTGCTGGTGGAGTGGTAAACACCACCCCCGGCTCTACCAGGGGCTTGAGGTGGTCTCCCACAGCTCTGCTTATGTCATGTTCTGTGGCCTTGCTGTTCCATTTCTTGACTGCCCCTGCAACACAGAAATAAATGCATTTCGTAATATTATATAAAACATTAAAAGTAATGTATTTGGAACATCTATGGCCTCAGTTACACCTGGCATCTAAATGTGACTTCTGTCATCTAATCACTCCAAGCTGCATTCGGTTCAGATCTACCAGGATGGGCCTTGACATAGTCTGGATGCAGTCAGGCCACTGAATATGCATCAGCAATGTAAAGAGATGGGGTGAATGAGTGGGGAAAAGTACATTTGACATAAAATACCTTCATAATATCAAAGAACAAATGTGTGTGTCTGAGGGGAAATTAACTTTCATATAGCCAAAAGGGGTGAGAAATTACACCAATATCAGTGGACAACTTGCACTAATGTAAATAAACATAGATGGAACATATTCCCTTTTGCTGGGGACATAAAGGGGACATAAATATTTACCATCTAAACCATGTGTGACCTCTCACCTCTCTGGCTGTAGAAGTGTTCTTCCTAACCAGTCCCTCAACAGCTCTCTGACTGAGCTCCACCCTCACTGGGTCTTCAGAGGAGAGGAAGGCTGAGGAGGGATGGAAGGATGAATGGATCAGTCCGTCAATAAAGTGTAGAGCTGCTGTCGGACAAAATCACTATTTTAGTAGTTCATTAAAGTAAATAAGGCTTTATGACTGCTGAATACCAACTATCAATCACTTAGATCATGTATTTTCAGGTAGAGATACATCCTTGGGACGTCCCTAGCCCATTGAAGTTGACATTTAAAATGGTTAAGGTTAGGGTTTATGGTAGGGATGTCCCAAGAATCCCAGATAGCATTGACCATTGTGCATTTGTAACCGATGTGAAATGACTAGTTAGTTAGCGGGGTGCTCGCTAATAGCGATGGTAACGATGTTTCGTGGGAGGCAGTTGTTGATGTGTGCAGAGTCCCTGGTTCGAGCCCAGGTAGGGGCGAGGAGAGGGATGGAAGCTATACTGTTACACATTCTTCGGTCTCTTTTACGTAGCAGGTGTAAAAGAAACACAGACAAGACAAGTAGGTGGTCATTATGGTCCTTGTAGTTTAACAAATAGCATCTAATTATGCCAATCTTTTTGTGGGGTTGTTAGAGAAGAATGTGATTGACAGCCCTAACAATCCATTCTAGCAGCTCATCAGGCTCGGTAAAAGTCTTCATTGATGACGTGTTCCTTCTATTCCAGGGGACAGCAGAGGAACTTCATCGATTCCACTCCTTCATCAATACAAGCAGTGAACATCTGAAATTCACCCTCACCTTTCATGCGCATGAAACAAGTTACCGGATGGTTGGACGATACTTTTCTCATCAATCATCTTAAATACTTCAACTGGAAATCAACCAATCCTCCATTGATAACGCAGTGGAAAGGTCAAAGGCTTTATTATCTAAACATTGAAAGTGAGTGACGGAGGGTAATAAAATGGTTAAGTTATGGTAAAGTTTATAAAAGATCAAATAAAATATTTTCCCCAAAAATGTTTTAAGTCCCATTGCAAAGTTACACCTCACTGTTCTATTTTTGGAGTTAATAAATTAAATACATGAAACCTATCAGAATTCAGAAGAATGATGAAGTCAGGTGTGATGTAATATGGAGGACCAGACTATTCCCTATGATGTAAACTACAACAGAAATAACTTCAAATGTAGAACTTCAAATTAAACCAATCGTTTGCACGCATGACTTGAGTAATTAAAGTAAACCAACGTTTTGGAAATACATAACACCATCTAACCAAATATCAAAGAATGTTAGCTATATGCAGTTATCTTAGCCAGCCAGTTAATGTTAGCTATATGCAGTTATCTTAGCCAGCCAGCTAACGTTAGCTATATGCAGTTATCTTAGCCAGCCAGCTAACATTAGCTATATGCAGTTATCTTAGCAAGCCAGCTAACGTTAGCTATATGCAGTTATCTTAGCCAGCCAGCTAACATTAGCTATATGCAGTTATCTTAGCCAGCCAGCTAACATTAGCTATATGCAGTTATCTTAGCAAGCCAGCCAACGTTAGCTATATGCAGTTATCTTAGCAAGCCAGCCAACGTTAGCTATATGCAGTTATCTTAGCAAGCCAGCCAACGTTAGCTATATGCAGTTATCTTAGCAAGCCAGCCAACGTTAGCTATATGCAGTTATCTTAGCAAGCCAGCCAACGTTAGCTATATGCAGTTATCTTAGCAAGCCAGCCAACGTTAGCTATATGCAGTTATCTTAGCCAGCCAGCTAACGTTAGCTATATGCAGTTATCTTAGCCAGCCAGCTAACATTAGCTATATGCTGTTATCTTAGCCAGCCAGCTAACATTAGCTATATGTAGTTATCTTAGCCAGCCAGCTAACATTAGCTATATGCAGTTATCTTAGCCAGCTAACATTAGCTGTATGCAGTTATCTTAGCCAGCCAGCTAACATTAGCTATATGTAGTTATCTTAGCCAGCCAGCTAACATTAGCTATATGCAGTTATCTTAGCCAGCTAACATTAGCTGTATGCAGTTATCTTAGCCAGCCAGCTAACATTAGCTATATGCAGTTATCTTAGCCAGCCAGCTAACATTAGCTATATGCAGTTATCTTAGCAAGCCAGCCAACGTTAGCTATATGCAGTTATCTTAGCAAGCCAGCCAACGTTAGCTATATGCAGTTATCTTAGCCAGCCAGCTAACGTTAGCTATATGCAGTTATCTTAGCCAGCCAGCTAACATTAGCTATATGCTGTTATCTTAGCCAGCCAGCTAACATTAGCTATATGTAGTTATCTTAGCCAGCCAGCTAACATTAACTATATGCAGTTATCTTAGCCAGCTATCATTAGCTGTATGCAGTTATCTTAGCCAGCCAGCTAACATTAGCTATATGCAGTTCTCTTAGCCAGCCAGCTAACATTAGCTATATGCAGTTATCTTAGCCAGCTATCATTAGCTGTATGCAGTTATCTTAGCCAGCCAGCTAACATTAGCTATATGCAGTTATCTTAGCCAGCCAGCTAACATTAGCTATATGCAGTTATCTTAGCCAGCCAGCTAACATTAGCTATATGCAGTTATCTTAGCCAGCCAGCTAACATTAGCTATATGCAGTTATCTTAGCCAGCCAGCTAACATTAGCTATATGCAGTTATCTTAGCCAGCCAGCTAACATTAGCTATGTGCAGTTATCTTAGCAAGCCAGCCAACGTTAGCTATATGCAGTTATCTTAGCCAGCCAGCTAACGTTAGCTATTTAGCCAACTAGCTATTAGCCTAACCAGCGTAGCCAACCAGCACGGTTATGGTCAGCGAGACCAACTAACGTTACCGGAGAAAAAGTTACAAAATTCCCGTAGTCTAATTCACAGAAAACATGCTGAAAAGTAGTGATGGGGAAACAAAGCTTCCTGAAGCATTGTCTCTTTCCAGCCAATTGTGTCAAAAATAGGTTAATTACTCAACGCTTTGAGCGACACAGAATTTAGAACAACCACATTTTATAGATGAAGTCAGACGCCGTAGCAGCGTAGCCATTATGTCATATATTAAACTACTGGCCGTGTTCGAGAGCATCAAATCCATGCTGCGTTGTGGGTAAACGGTGACTGGCTGACTGATTTATAATTCATAATAATTAGTAGTTATTTACGATGCAAGGTGATTTGTAAATTAGCCAATCAGCTGTCAGCAGCCACCTGCACTGTCGGCTGCAATGTCGAACGAGCCCAATACCAAACCAATCAGGTGTTCGACGAAATGATTCTTCAGACTCACTGATCATGTGCTGCTGATAAAGTGACACTGCTTTGAATTATACCGCTTAGCGACTTCAGTACATGCCTCATAGCTCCAGTCTCAAACTTAACCCCGTTCCTGCTGAAGAAGAGGGAGTCTGCTGGATGGAGAAAGAAGCTCTCGTGAAAGAGGAGGAGGAGGAAGAGGAGGCTGTTACAATACAAAAACAGGGAGAGGGTGAGGCTGTTACCGTGAAAGAAGAAGAGAAAGACGTTTCAGTTAAAGAAGAGGAAGACGCGTTCAGACTGAAAGAGGAGGAGGATGTTACAGTAAAAGAAGAGGTGACTGACGATGAACGTAAGTACTGTCTTAACAGAAGCACAAACTCTGTGGTTGGAAATTGAACTGTGTGTACTTGGTGTTAAAGCGGAAATCTGCAATTGCTACATCCATATTTTGACTTTAAAAGTATGTATTTATTTATATATATATTTATATATTTATAGCCATTGATTCTTGAAGAATATAACACATGCCTCATGAGCTTAGTTCAACTGTTTGCCCCATCAGAACCCCAAATAAGCTTTTTTTACTCCAATGTTTAGAAACAATGTAAATCAACACTGTATAGCCTCAACATGGTTAAAACTATAATGTTGATATCATAGATGGTCAGTCCTTTCATACATAGGTCTGTCTATGAATTTGAAAGTAGTTAAATGTCTCCAGCCCCATCCATCATCTTATTACCAAAACAGTGGTGGAATTGCAGCTTTGTTATTGGTTGAACTGCAGATTGGTTGATTGATTGTTGAGTGGCTTTTTAAAGGGGCAACCTAGTTTTTAAACAAACAAAATGGCTGCCCAGAGTCCTGAGCTGTGTTAGAATACTCATACTAACCGTACTATTTGTGAAGCAAATTGAGTATATAGTCTGCTTATTGGTCATAGTATGATGGTGTTAGTATGCCAAAAGTTCCCGGATGTCGTACTAAATTCGCCAAAATACGAAGTATACACGCAGTACTTTAGGGCCCATAAAGCAATTATTCAGGAAATGGGCGTGGCTTCAACGTTTTGAGATTTGAAGAAAATGGAGGAAAATATGCAGCCGAAGTCCAATGAGAGAGCAGATACAAATGAACTGCTTTAAATAATTATGACAAATGTTGAGCAATGCAATAAAGTAATGACTTTTCAAATAAGTTACCTTACACGTTATATGACTATTGTTGTTCACTTGACAATCTTAAGACAAATGTCAAATAGTGAACATTCATTACAGACGTCATTGTTTGTACAACATCATGGCTACACATCACCTTTTACAGTGGATTTCTGCTGTTGTGGGCCTTAAACCGTCTGTCTGACTTGTTGTTCACACAGGAAAGAGACGTGACTATCGTGGATCCTCTGGAGAACACCAGAGAACACACACAGGAGAGAAACCGTATAGTTGTAATCATTGTGAGAATAGTTTTCCTACATCAAGCCAGCTGACTTCACACCAGAGAACACACACAGGAGAGAAACCTCATAGCTGTGATCAATGTGGGAAGAGATACTCTGATAAAAGATCTCTGATCAAACATCAGAAAATGCATATATGAAGAAGTTGTTTCATGATATCAATGAAATAATGTCACAATGTAGAATGTTTTAACATTGTAGTAGGAGTATTTTAATAATGTCACAATGTAGAATGTTTTAACATTGTAGTAGGAGTATTTTAATGATGTTCTACCTTATCGTTTGCCCTGTTCAATTGATTGCAGCATGATATGGATATTAGCCTCCGGGGAAAATCCAGGCTCTGAATTGAAAGAGTATTATTGAACAAAAAGTGACTAACAAAAAAAGAGCTGTGTTACACTTATTGCGTTGGTGACCCACTTTAATCAAAATGCAGCACTTCAAAATGTAGCGAGCTGTTTTCTACAAGTTGAAAAAGCTGCTTGTTTAAAAAAATACATGTAATATGATAATTGTTGCAGATGTTTGTGTATATACACACATGAAAGCAGTATAATAAATTGTACTAATCAATTTGATTAACAATCTGACATCACTCCAGTATTTCTTGACAACATTCAAGTGCTAATTGTCTTTATTCCACTACTGAAGAAGCATGACTCAAATCACCTCATATATTCAAACATTCAGCCTGACAAAATATACATGTTTTATTATTCCATGCCTCACCCTTAAGTTAATTATTGCCAATACATATTAACAAAGGGGTGTACATTTGGTTTTGATATTTCATATTTACAATTATGTAACATTTAGTAATCATAATTATTTATGCAACCAGCTGACCATTTTTGGGTACAATTATATTGACAATGTTGCCCTGCTTTTAGAATATCAGGATTCATTCTCAGATGTGCTAACCCAAATGCATGACATTGGGGACTGGGCCCGATCCAACAACATGCCTATCGAGTGAACCCTGAAAAGAGAGAGAGAAGTAAGGTGGAAAGTTACTACGGATATTGCAGGAGTTGGTTGCTGATTGTCTCAAGGGTGGGCAGTCAACAAGTTTTGCGTTTAGCCAGTGCGTTGCCATGGATCACAATTTATTTTGACTGCACGTTTTTCCGTATTGGAGATTAGTCTTTTGGGGGCTCGTTCCAAGGGGATGAGAGTTCTAGAAGCTAGTGGGTTTTAGGAAGACGAGAGTTCTAGTAGCCAGTACCATACTATTGTATATTATTATTTAGAAATATGTGTTTTTAATTGTTGACAGCCAGTTGACACTATGTTTATGTTGTAGAAGCACTGTAGTTGATTATGTAAAATGGAAGTTGTTTTCTGTTGGGGGTGAGCATACTTGTCCAACAAAAATATATGATATATTTGTTGTCTTAAGGGGGAAGGTGTTGCAGGCTTTGGTTTTTCCATTTATGTTTTGAGGTTGGACTATAGCACCTATAGCTCGTTAGCACCTATAGCTCGTTAGCACGTATAGCTCGTTAGCACGTAGGACGCACAGATTGGTGTCACCTCGTTAGTCAGGATGTGTTACACCTGTGCTGGCTTGTCCATCTCGTTAGTGGGAAGGTGTTTCACCTGAGCTGGTCCAGGTTCTATTTAAGAGTGTCTGGCCCAGTGCTCCAGTTGTCTTGATAGATGTGGAGAGTCAACACCTTTAGTTGCTCCACCTTTTTTGTTTGCTTCCTGTCTTTAAGTTTGGTGTGGGTTTTTCTTTTGTTTGCCTCTTCTTGGGCAGATTTAGTGGGTCTCATGGTGGGTGTCTTTTAGGTCCCAGTTGTTGTTACTAGTCAACTTTCAGTGGACACCCCCATAGTGTCTATCAGAGCCCCTCCTAAAACCTGTTTAGTTGTGGTTGTTGTCAGTGGACACCCCCATAGTGTCTATCAGAGCCCCTCCTAAAACCTGTTTAGTTGTGGTTGTTGTCAGTGACTCTTTGTTAGTTCGCTTTTCTATTAAGTGTTATTTCTGGTTTTCTTGCTTTGGAACGTAAAAACAATGTAGTAAAAACAAGCTGATATTTTGGGTTGGATGTTGCATCCAATTGTTAATATTTTAATCAATGGCATTTCTTTAAGGTTATTAGTCTTTCAGTTAATCTTCTGTTTGCTAAATATATATTTTTATTTTATCCTGTGAAGCCATTGTGTTTTATCCATGTCTGAAATGTGATGTATAAATAAAGCTTGATTTGAACATATTTTAAAACAAATGAACCCAGTGACTGACCAATAAACAGACTCCCTTCTCGAGGAAGCTCGGTCCGGCGGAGCGGAACTATGACGTGGGGGACCGGGAGTTGTTAGCTGTGGTAAAAGCTCTGAAGGTGTGGAGACATTGGCTTGAGGGGACCAAGTACCCTTTCCTCATCTGGACTGACCATTGTAATCGAGTATATCCGGGCAGCGAGGAGATTGAATCAGCATCAGGCAAGGTGGGCAATGTTTTTTTTTTACCAGATTTCGGTTTACGATCTCCTATAGGCCGGGCTCCCTTAATACTAAGGCTGACGCGCTGTCCCGTCTCTATGACACCGAGGAGCGGTCCATTGATCCTACTCCCATCCTTCCAGCTTCATGTCTGGTTGCACCGGTGGTATGGGAGGTGGATGCGGAAATTGAGCGGGCGTTACGGTTGGAACCTGCACCTCCTTGGTGTCCAGCTGGTGTTCAGTACGTGCCGCTTGGTGTTCGTGATCGTTTGATTTGATGGGCCCATACGCTACCCTCTTCGGGTCATCCTGGTATTGAGAGGACAGTGCAGAGTCTTAGGGGGAGGTACTGGTGGCCCACTTTGGCCAAGGACGTGAGGTTTTATGTCTCCTCCTGCTCGGTGTGCGCTCAGAGCAAAGCTCCTCGACACCTTCCTAGAGAAGTTACAGCCCCTCCCCATTCCACAACGGCCGTGGTCGCATTTGTCGGTGGATTTTCTCACCGACCTTCCCCCGTCTCAGGGTAACACCACGATCCTGGTCGTTGTAGGTCGGTTTTCTAAGTCCTGCCGTCTCATCCCGTTGCCCGGTCTCCCTACGGCCCTACAGACTGTGGAGTCCCTGTTTACCTACGTCTTCCGGCACTACGGGGTGCCTGAGGACATCGTTTCTGATTGCGGTCGCCAGTTCACGTCCAGAGTTTGGAGGGCGTTTATGGAACGTCTGGGGATCTCGATCAGCCTGACCTCGGGTTTTCACCCCTAGAGTAATGGGCAGGTGGAAAGAGTGAACCAGGATGTGGGTAGGTTTCTGCGGTCGTATTGCCAGGACCGGCCTGGTGAATGGGTGAGGTACGTCCCATGGGCGGAGGTGGCTCAGAATTCCCTCCGCCACTCCTCCACTAACATGTCACCTTTCCAGTGCATGTTGGGCTACCAGCCGGTCCTGGCTCTATGGCATCAGAGTGAGACTGAAGCCCCTGCGGTGGAGGAGTGGGTGCAGCGCACAAAGGAGACCTGGAGAGCCATCCAGGAATCACTTAAACTAGCTGGTGGACGGCAGAAGAGAGGCGCTGACCGTCACGGCAGTGAGGCCCCCGTGTTCGCACCGGGGGACCGGGTCTGGATCTCGACCCGAAACCTGCCCCTCTGACCTCTGTCGAGTTGAAGTATCTGCTCTCCAGTTGAAATTTCAGCTCTGGTGCAGATGTGCCCATCTGCTCTCCAGGTGTAGACCCAGGGGGCCCGTTTAGAACCTTTTTAGGACATTTCGAGATGACAGATGTTTGTGTTTGGTCTATTAATGTACCTGTGAGTTGAAATTTTTATCATTTTTGCATTTTTGACAAAATTAGACTCCTTTAAAGTGCCAGTTTTTCGCTCAGGTAGGGTATCAGCCTGAGCTATTTAAAAACACGTTTTCAACATTTCAAGATAGCAGTTAGTTTAGTTTGATGTAAATAAAGATAGCTGAGAAGTGGGACTCTGTCATTGTTTCTGACAAGATCTCTCATTGATCTCGGGTTCAGCCACCAGGGGGCACCAAACCTCTTTGAAAAGTTCATGTGAATAATTACCACTTCTCAGGAGATGATAGACTTAGCCTTTCAAATGTTTTGTAATGATGGGATGGCTATTGAACAGAACTTTAAAACCTGGTTTTCTTGTATGTACCAGTTCATGAAATCACACATTTGACATTTATGCTCACTGAGTCTGTACATAGTCAAAGCTTTCCTTAAGTTTGGGTCAGTCACAGTGGTCAGGTATTCTGCCACTGTGTACTCTCTGTTTAGGGCCAAATAGCATTCTAGTTTTCTCTGTTTTTTTGTTAATTCTTTCCAATGTGTCAAGTAATTATCTTTTTGTTTTCTCATGATTTGGTTGGGTCTAATTGTGCTGTTGTCCAGGGGCTCTGTGGGGTGTGTTTATGTTTGTGAACAGAGCACAATGACCAGCTTGCTTAGGGGACTCTTCTCCAGGTTCATCTCTCTGTAGGTGATGGCTTTGTTAATGGCCCATACCCTCTTCATCACAAATCAGCCCTGCCATTGTTTGTATTCATACTGTTTTGTAAAGAATGGCTTCTTGTCTGTTAGGTTGTATTCCACTGGGAAAGTGATTACAGTTTTCTCAGTGACTTTGGTGCATTTCTTAGATCAAAAGTGCAATTCTTGATACTACTTGTACAAATTCCAAATCATCTAGTCACTTGTGCACATCATTAAAGCAATTTCTTATTCCTTTGAACAAATTGCAATTGATAATGTACAAGTGTCAGCTTTTTTCCACATTATCAATTGCTCACGTCATGTTGATCAAAATATAGTAGATGGTTCTCTGTTGAATAGTCTTACCCCTCAAAACATCTAGGCATTGGTTCCTTGCATAAGCCATTACATGCAAAATTGTTTAACTATTTGTCATAAACTGTCAACCTCTCTCCGCCTCTCTCCCTTTTCACTCCCCTCTCTCCGCCTCTCTCCCTTTTCACTCCCTCTCTCCGCCTCTCTCCCTTTTCACTCCCCTCTCTCCGCCTCTCTCCCTTTTCACTCCCCTCTCTCCGCCTCTCTCCCTTTTCACTCCCCTCTCTCCGCCTCTCTCCCTTTTCACTCCCCTCTCTCCGCCTCTCTCCCTTTTCACTCCCCTCTCTCCGCCTCTCTCCCTTTTCACTCCCCTCTCTTCGCCTCTCTCCCTTTTCACTCCCTCTCTCCGCCTCTCTCCCTTTTCACTCCCTCTCTCCGCCTCTCTCCCTTTTCACTCCCTCTCTCCGCCTCTCTCCCTTTTCACTCCCTCTCTCCGCCTCTCTCCCTTTTCACTCCCCCTCTCCGCCTCTCTCCCTTTTCACTCCCTCCCTCTCCGCCTCTCTCCCTTTTCACTCCGCCTCTCTCCCTTTTCACTCCCTCTCTCTCCCTTTTCACTCCCTCTCTCTCCCTTTTCACTCCCTCTCTCTCCCTTTTCACTCCCTCTCTCTCCCTTTTCACTCCCTCTCTCTCCCTTTTCACTCCCTCTCTCTCCCTTTTCACTCCGCCTCTCTCCCTTTTCACTCCCCTCTCTCCGCCTCTCTCCCTTTTCACTCCCTCTCCCTCTCTAAGAACTTCCCATTTGAATCAATAAGGATTGCAGTTGTGGGTGACTATCTGGGTGGAGCAGACTGGGAGACTGGTATTCTGACCTGTGCTGGAGCAGACTGAGAGGCTGGTAATTTGACCTCGGCTGGAGCAGACTGGGAGACTGGTATTCTGACCTGGGCTGGAGCAGACTGGTAGGCTGGTGCAGTGTCATCAGGCTGTGTGGTGGAGGCCATCCTGTTCTCGGGTTCTGCTTGTGTTATGCCAACCACCAGGTCATTATAACCACCAGGTCATTATTACCACCAGGTCATTAGAACCACCAGGTCATTAGAACCACCAGGTCTGGGTAGTAAAACTCTTCCCACATTGATCACAGATATAAGGTGTCTCTCCTGTGTGTGTTCTCTGGTGTAATGTCAGATGGCCAGATCTAGTAAAACTCTAACCACATTGATCACAGCTATACGGTTTCTCTCCTGTGTGTGTTCTCTGGTGCACTGTCAGTTCACTAGATTGACAAAAACTCTTCCCACATTGACCACAGCTATAAGGTTTCTCTCCTGTGTGTGCTCTCTGGTGTAAAGTCAGAGAGCCAGATGTAGTAAAACTCTTCCCACATTGACCACAACTATAAGGTTTCTCTCCTGTGTGTGTTCTCTGGTGCACTGTCAGTTCACTAGATTGACAAAAACTCTTCCCACATTGACCACAGCTATAAGGTTTCTCTCCTGTGTGTGTTCTCTGGTGGATAGTCAGACTGCTAGATGTAACAAAACTGCTCCCACATTCATCACAGCTATACGGTTTTTCTCCTGTGTGTGTTCTCTGGTGTATAGTCAGATTGCTAGATGTAAAAAAACTCTTCCCACATTGACCACAGCTACAAGATTTCTCTCCTGTGTGTATTCTCTGGTGCACTGTCAGAGAGCCAGATGTAGTAAAACTCTTCCCACATTGATCACAGCAATAAGGTTTCTCTCCTGTGTGTATTCTCTGGTGCACTGTCAGATCTCCAGATTGACGAAAACTCTTCCCACATTGAACACAGCTATAAGGTTTCTCTCCTGTGTGTGTTTTCTGATGAATTTTAATGCCTGATGAGGTGAATCTCTTCCCACAGTCAGAGCAGCAGTGAGTTCTCTTCCCTGTGGATCTCTGCTGGTGTTTCTTGAGGCGTTCTGATCTGGAGAGACTCTTCTCTGTCTCGTCAGCATCATGAGGTTGTTGAGGCTCCCCAGAGGATCCACGATAGTCCCGTATCTCTCCTGTGCGAACAACAAAGTCAGATGATTAAAGGCCCACAACAGTGGAAATCCACTGTAAAAGGTGATGCCAACAGCGTAGCCATGATGTTGTACAACAATTGACGTCTGTAATGAATGTTAAAATTATTTGACAATTGTCTTAAAATGAGCAAGAATAGTCATATTTTAGTAGTAACATCGATGATTGTAGACTAGAAATAAGTTATTCATGTTGTTGAAACTCTAAGCAGTGTGCCAGACGACTTTTGGTCTCCAATATAGGCCCCTTTCTGTGTTTAATAAAATTGCGGCACAAGGGCGATGCGCACACAATTTGATTGCAGAAACACCTCCCTGCTAATGAGGAAACCGATAGTAATGGATGTAGTATATCTGCTAATGAGGAAACCACAAGTTATGGATGTAGTATATCTGCCTGGAGCAAAAATGGTGAGCAAAGCTTTTAGTTTTTCACAATGTATTCTGAATGTGAATAGGGGAAAACTCAGGGTAGTAACCTCTATTTCCAGGTTGATTAGGAGTACATTTCACACTACTTTGGATTATAATTGTAAGGCTTGTTTGAATGTCCTGCTTAATATAAATGTGTGCTACAGTATTAAGAATTATGTGTAATTATTGAAGAACCGCGTTAATGACAGTATACATTTGGGTGTTGCTAATAAAGTTAAGATTTCTTTGTATTTCACCTTTATTTAACCAGGTAGGCCAGTCGAGAACAAGTTCTATTTTACAACTGCGACCTGGCCAAGATAAAGCAAAGCAGTGCGACAAAAAAACAAGAGTTACGTACACTTGGGATAAACAAACGTACAGTCAATAACACAATAGAAAAATCTATATACAGTGTGTGCAAATGGAGTACGGAGGTAAGGCAATAAATAGGCCATAGTATCAAAGTAATTACAATTTAGCATATTAACACTGGAGTGATAGATGTGCAGATGATGTTGTGCAAGTAGAAATACTGGTGTGCAAAAGCGAGAAAATTTAATAAAAACATGGGGATGAGGTAGGCAGTTGGATGGGCTATTTACAGATGGGCTGTGTACAGCTGCAGCGATCGGTAAGCTGCTCAGATAGCTGATGCTTAAAGTTAGTGAGGGAGATATAAGTCTCCAACTTCAGCAATTTTTGCACTTCGTTCCAGTCATTGGCAGCAGAGAAATGGAAGGAAAGAGGTGTTGGCTTTGGGGATGACCAGTGAGATATACTTCCTGGAGCGCGTGCTATGGGTGTGTGTGGCTATGGTGACCAGTGATCTGAGTTAAGGCAGCCTAGCAAAGACTTATAGATGACCTGGAGCCAGTTGGTTTGGCGACGAATATGTAGCGAGGGCCAGCCGACGAGAGCAGTGGTATATGGGGCTTTGGTGACAAAACGTGATAGACTGTGATAGACTGCATCCAGTTTGCTGTGTAGAGTGTTGGAGGCTATTTTGAAAATGAAATCGCCGAAGTCAAGGATCGGTAGGATAGTCAGTTTTACGAGGGTATGTTTGGCAGTGTGAGTGAAGGAGGCTTTGTTGCGAAATAGGAAGCCAATTCTAGATTTAATTTTGGATTGGAAATGCTTAATATTAGTCTGGAAGGAGAGTTTACAGTCTAGCCAGACACCTAGATATTTATAGTTGTCCACATATTCTAAGTCAGAACCGTCCAGAGTAGTGATGCTAGTCGGGCGGGTGTGGGCAGCGATCGGTTGTTGATTGATCGGCTGTTGAGTCTGCTGATAAGAATACGGTGATTGACAGAGTCAAAAGCCTTGGCCAGGTCGATGAATACGGCTGCACAGTACTGTCTTTTATTGATGGCGGTTATGATATAGTTTAGTACCTTGAGCGTGGCTGAGGTGCACCCGTGACCAGCTCGGAAACCGGATTTCACAGCGGAGAAGGTACAGTGGGATTCGAAATGGTCATTGATCTTGTTTGTTAACTTGGCTTTCGAAGACTTTAGAAAGGCAGGGCAGGATGGATATAGGTCTGTAACAGTTTGGGTCTAGAGTGTCACACCCTTTGGAGAGGGGGATGACCACGGCAGCTTTACAATCTTTAGGAATCTCGGACGATACGAAAGAGAGGTTGAACAGACTATATATATATATATATATATATATATATATATATGTATATATATCTATATGTATATACCTTAATATAAGGCACATGATAGCCAGCTTGGAGGTTTCCAAAAGGCATTCAGGCCAAAGAGTTCAATCTTGGTTTCATCAGACCAGAGAATCTTGTTTCTCATGGTCTGAGAGTCCTTTAGGTGCCTTTTTGGCAAACTCCAAGCGGGCTGTTAGGTGCCTTTTACTGAGGAGTGGCTTCCGTCTGTCCACTCTACCACAAATGCCTGATTGGTGGAGTGCTGCAGAGATGGTTGTCCTTCCGGAAGGTTCTCCCATCTCAACAGAGGAACTCTAGAGCTCTGTCAGATTAACCATCGCGTTCTTGGTCACCTCCCTGACAAAGGCCCTTCTCCCCCGATTGGGTAGTTTGGCCAGGTGGCCAGCTCTAGGAAGAGTCTTCCAAACTTCTTCCATTAAAAAATGATGGTGGCCACTGTGTTCTTGGGGACTTTCAATGTTGCAGACATTTTTTGGTACCATTCCCCAGATCTGTGCCTCGACACAATCCTGTGTCGGAGCTCTAAGGACAATTTATTCGACCTCTTTGCTTGGTGTTTGCTCTGACATGCATTGTCAACTGTGGGACATTATATAGACAGGTGTAATCATACACAATATGATTTCATGTGGCACAAACAAAAAACACAAATTCTCAGTCAAAAATATAAGTCAGAATACAGCCTTTCTATTCTCTCATTTGATTTCAGGATCTCTGAATGTTCTTCCACACAGAGAGCAGTGGTAGGACTTTACCGTGTTTATCCTCTTATGCTCCTTCAGGCTACTTGACCAGGTAAAACCCTTTCCAGACTGGGAGCATTGGAAAGGCTTTTCTCCTCTGTATCCTCTCATGAGCTATAAGGTACGCCATTCGTGAAAATCTATTTTTTCACTGGGAGCAGAAAATGCTTTTCTCCTGTGTGTATTCTCTCATGCCTTTTCAGGTTAGTTAACATAGTAAAACTCTTTCTACACTGGGAGCATTGGTAAGGCTTTTCTCCTGTGTGTATCCTCTCATGAGTTTGTAGGTCCCATAACTGAATAAAACTCATTCCACAGTGGGAGCATTGGTACGGCTTTTCTCCCGTGTGTGTCCTCTCATGCAGTTTTAGGTTCCCTAACCAGCAAAAACTATTTTCACAGTGGGAGCAGTCTCGCTGGTTTGGGCGTCTCTGGGTCTGGTTCCCCTGAAGGACTCTTCCCGCTGTCAGAGTGAGAGTCTGGTTTCTCTCCTTGCAAAGACACACATAGTATGTCGTTAAACAGAGACCGAAATGAAACCTCCACATGATAAAACTGTCTTCCTATGAAGTTTAATCTAGACTAGATCCCTCAATAAAAGAGCAGAACTGGTTGTCACAGAGTGGCTGTAGTGCTTTGTAGGCTGGGTAAATCCATTTGAATTCAATACATTTTTGACAGCATCCCTTTTGATTTAAAAAAATCTGTTTGACATGTTTGACTATGGAAGAAGTGGTAAGAAAGTGACTTCATGTAACTGAATGTAAAAACATTCATGAGATATACATTACCAGTCAAACGAGTGGACACACCTACTCATTCAAGGGTTATAATTATTTGTTTTACCATTTTATCTACATTGTAGAATAATCGTGAAGAAATCAAAACTATGAAATAACACATATGGAATCATGTAGTAACCAAAAAAAGTGGTAAACAATTCTAAATATATTTTAGATTTTTCAAAGTAGCAACCCTTTGCCTTGATGACAGCTTTGCACACTCTTGGCATTCTCTTAACCAGCTTCACCTGGAATGCTTTTCCAACAGTCTTGAAGGAGTTCCCACATATGCTGAGCACTTGTTGGCTGCTTTTCCTTCACTCTGTGGTCCAACTCATCCCAAACCATCTCAATTGGGTTGAGGTCAGGTGATTGTGAAGGCCAGGTTATCTGATGCAGCACTCATCACTCTCCTTTTTGGTAAAATAGCCCTTACACAGCCTGGAGGTGTGTTGGTTCATTGTCCTGTTGAAAAACAAATGATAGTCCCACTAAGCGCAAACCAGATGGGATGGCGTATCGCTTCAAAATGCTGTGGTAGCCAGACAGGTGTGTGCCTTTCCAAATCATATCCAATCAATTTAATTTACCACAGGTGGACTCCAAACAAGTTGTAGAAACATCTCAACGATGATCATTGGAAACAGGATGCACCTGAGGTCAATTTCAATTCTCACAGCAAAGGGTCTGAATACTTATGTAAATAAGGTATTTCTGTTTTTTATTTTTAATAAATGTTTAAAAAATTCTCCAAACCTATTTTCTCTTTGTCATTACGGGGTATTGTGTGTAGACTGATGAGGATTTTTATTTATTTAATCCATTGTAGAATAAGGCTGTAACGTTACAAAATGTGGAAAGACTTAAGTGACAAAAAAAGGGGGTTAAAGACTTAAAGACATGTAAAAAATATAGATATAATTTTTTACATCTCTTAGATATCAGACAGACACTTCAGAACAAACTTCCTTTAGATGTTCTGGGAGAAACAATACTACTATGGTTACTGTTGTTCCATGTTGTGAATGTTATCCAATGTGTTACTATGGTTACTGTTGTTCCATGTTGTGAATGTTATCCAGTGTGTTACTATGGTTACTGTTGTTCCATGTTGTGAATGTTATCCAATGTGTTACTATGGTTACTGTTGTTCCATGTTGTGAATGTTATCCAATGTGTTACTATGGGTTATAGCAGTATGGACAAATATTTTTTGTTGATACTTCCATGGGTCTTACAGTTCAAAATCAAATAGCAAAATGATCCTTGGTATAACCTTATAAAACAGTACAATACAGGGGAAGCCCTTCATGTTGTTTAAACCTTAAAACACTTCCATATAGCTTAGAAGAACCTCCCCCTCAGACATGGCTTAGACTGTAATGGGTTAAAACTATCTGAGACTTACATTACTCTGAGACTAGTTATCCTGGGATCTAACATTACTCTGAGACTAGTTAACCTGGGATCTAACATTACTCTGAGACTAGTTATCCTGGGATCTTACATCTTACATTACTCTGAGACTAGTTATCCTGGGATCTTACATTACTCTGAGACTAGTTATCCTGGGATCTAACATTACTCTGAGACTAGTTATCCTGGGATCTTACATTACTCTGAGACTAGTTATCCTGGGATCTTACATCTTACATTACTCTGAGACTAGTTATCCTGGGGAATCGTTTTAATACATTTGCAAAAAATCTAAACCTGTTTTTGATTTGGCATTAAGGGGTATTGTGATGGCATTATGGGGTATTGTGATGGCATTATGGGGTATTGTGATGGCATTATGGGGTATTGTGGTGGCATTATGGGGTATTGTGATGGCATTATGGGGTATTGTGTGTAGATTGATGAGGGTAAAAAAAAACGATACCGATAACCGATATTTAAAATTTTAGCGGCCTTTTAAGCATTCTAGTACAGCATTCTAATAGTTAACACACACACGGATGCAGCGGTCTAAGCCACTGCATCTCAGTGCAAGAGGTGTCACTACAGTCCCTGGTTCCAATCCAGGCTGTATCACATCCGGCCGTGATTGGGAGACTCATAGTAGTTGTCTATTATTGGTGTAGAGGGGACGACAAAGGAGAGGGATCCCACATATGGATAGGAAGATACAAATTATTATTATTACTGGAAAATATTCATTTAAAATCCAGGAATTTTACAACTTTAGCTCTCTAGGTCATGCCAGTAGGTTACAGTAGGTTGTATCTCTCTAGGTCATGCCAGTAGGCTACAGTAGGTTGTATCTCTCTAGGTCATGCCAGTAGGCTACAGTAGGTTGTATCTCTCTAGGTCATGCCAGTAGGTTACAGTAGGTTGTAACTCTCTAGGTCAAGCCAGTAGGTTACAGTAGGTTGTAACTCTCTAGGTCAAGCCAGTAGGTTACAGTAGGTTGTATCTCTCTAGGTCATGCCAGTAGGTTACAGTAGGTTGTATCTCTCTAGGTCATGCCAGTAGGCTACAGTAGGTTGTATCTCTCTAGGTCATGCCAGTAGGCTACAGTAGGTTGTATCTCTCTAGGTCATGCCAGTAGGTTACAGTAGGTTGTAACTCTCTAGGTCAAGCCAGTAGGTTACAGTAGGTTGTAACTCTCTAGGTCAAGCCAGTAGGTTACAGTAGGTTGTATCTCTCTAGGTCATGCCAGTAGACTACAGTAGATTCTATCTCTCTAGGTCATGCCAGTAGGCTACAGTAGATTCTATCTCTCTAGGTCATGCCAGTAGCGTACAGTAGGCTGTAATGCTCTAGGTCATGCCAGTAGGTTACAGTAGGTTTTATCTCTCTAGGTCATGCCAGTAGACTACAGTAGGTTGTAACTCTCTAGGTCATGCCAGTAGACTACAGTAGGTTGTAACTCTCTGGGTCATGCCAGTGGGCTACAGTAGGTTGTATCTCTCTAGGTCAAGCCAGTAGGTTACAGTAGGTTGTAACTCTCTAGGTCATGCCAGGAGGTTACAGTAGATTGTATCTCTCTAGGTCATGCCAGCAGGTTACAGTAGGTTGTATCTCTCTAGGTCATGCCAGGAGGTTACAGTAGGTTGTAACTCTCTAGGTCATGCCAGTAGGTTACAGTAGGTTGTATCTCTCTAGGTCATGCCAGTAGGCTACAGTAGGTTGTATCTCTCTAGGTCATGCCAGTAGGCTACAGTAGGTTGTATCTCTCTGGGTCATGCCAGTAGGCTACAGTAGGTTGTATCTCTCTAGGTCATGCCAGTAGGTTACAGTAGGTTGTATCTCTCTAGGTCATGCCAGTAGGTTACAGTAGGTTGTATCTCTCTAGGTCATGCCAGTAGGCTACTGTAGGTTGTAACTCTCTAGGTCATGTCAGTAGGTTACAGTAGGTTGTATCTCTCTAGGTCATGCCAGTAGGCTACAGTAGGTTGTATCTCTCTAGGTCATGCCAGTAGGCTACAGTAGGTTGTATCTCTCTGGGTCATGCCAGTAGGCTACAGTAGGTTGTATCTCTCTAGGTCATGCCAGTAGGTTACAGTAGGTTGTATCTCTCTAGGTCATGCCAGTAGGTTACAGTAGGTTGTATCTCTCTAGGTCATGCCAGTAGGCTACTGTAGGATGTATCTCTCTAGGTCATGTCAGTAGGTTACAGTAGGTTGTATCTCTCTAGGTCATGCCAGTAGGTTACAGTAGGTTGTATCTCTCTAGGTCATGCCAGTAGGTTACAGTAGGTTGTATCCAAGTGAAAACAATTATCAACCCAGTGTGGAAAGTGTCGAATTTGGTCCACAACAAAATGAATGGCTTATTTACTACGTGAGGTTTACTTGATCTAACAGAAGTTTTGTAATGATTAAGTTGTTATGTGGACACGTGACATACCGACAACTTTGATAAAAACACTATAGGAGTTGTCTCCAGATTGCTATGCATATTCATGCTAGTAGCTTAGCATCTCTCTCCATTGAATACAGGCGGTGTATATTCATGCTAATAGCTTAGCATCTCTCTCCATTGAATACAGGCGGTGCATATTCATGCTAGTAGCTTAGCATCTCTCTCCATTGAATACAGGCGATGCATATTCATGCTAATAGCTTAGCATCTCTCTCCATTGAATACAGGCGATGCATATTCATGCTAGTAGCTTAGCATCTCTCTCCATTGAATACAGGCGGTTGACGTCAACAACCCTCATAGAATATAAACAATAGATTACAATAATAAGATGAATCAACCAATCCAAAGAAAGGATAGGCGGGAGCTAGACAACCCACAGTGCCGCTTTGTGGACAACGACTCCCCTTGTTAGGGCGGCGAGACATCTTGTCAGTATATCCATAATCTTTGGTGTAGCCAACCCAACTCTCACATGGCACTATTGGGGGGCACGGTGTGCAGTAAATCATCACTCCATGCCGTGCCCCCCAGTCTGCGGTCAGCAGATAGACCCTTCTGAAAATATATATGTTAAGTCACTTTTTGGAAACGGAACGGAGAAAACAAGGGGTAGCTTGTTCTCTACGTCGTCTGATTCTAGACATATCAGTCATCATCCTGGGCCCTCCGTTGAAGAGGTATTGACGAGCCAACTCCGAACATCGAAAGTAAAAAACGAATTTAAGGCGGTACTTACTGGTGTTAATCAGATCTCCTATCTCCTCTTCATCTTCCAATGTGACAGTAATCTCCCCTTCCTTCTTCACTTCAAAAACGGCATCCTCCTCTTCTTTTACTGTAACCTCCTCCTCCTCTTTCACTCTGAACGCGTCTTCCTCTTCTTTCACTGTAACGTCTTTCTCTTCTTCTTTCACTGTAACAGCCTCACGCTCTACTTCTTGTTTTAATGTGACATCCTCTTCTTCCTTCTCCTCTTTCACGACAATGTTCAGCCCCAGAGCTTCTTTCTCCGTCCAGCAGACCTCTTCTTTAACAAGAGGGGAGAAGCTTACTGACCTCATGGTCGGGGATGTTAGCTAGCTAGCTATCATTAGCGAATAGGCTAGTGCTAATTTAACCAGCCAGCTACTATAGCTGACTAATACAAAATAACGTAATATTAAATAGGTTAACAAGTAGATACGACCTAAGTGTGTCGAAAACACAGTAGCTAATATACACCGAAAGCGTATAAATAGCTTGAATCTTTCGGCTATGTTGGCTAGCAAGCTACCGAGGTGGTTGACGAGCTGTTTATGAAGAACCGTCCACTAGATTATACGTCACGCTGGCAGCATCGCCTGAAAGACGCACATCGCCGTCTGCTGACTGGAGGGGAAACGCAGTTGAGGATCATATTTTATTTTCAGACAAAGATTATTTTAAATGGATTTAATTAAATAATACCATTATATTGAGACATACAAAGACAGGAATGTGTTGATTGATTAGTACGAATAAAAATCGTTACTACAGCACATTTAAGGCAGTTACATTAAGTCAAACTAAATCGAAATAATTAACCAGCTACAGTAGGTCTATACTGCTCCTACATGGTGTAACAATACATCATGTAGATGTATATAATGAACAGACTAGGTCTATACTGCTCCTACATGGTGTAACAATACATCATGTAGATGTATATAATGAACAGACTAGGTCTATACTGCTCCTACATGGTGTAACAATATATCATGTAGATGTATATAATGAACAGACTAGGTCTATACTGCTCCCACATGGTGTAACAATACATCATGTAGATGTACACTACCATTCAAAAGTTTGGGGTCACTTTGAAATGTCCTTGTTTTTTAAAGGAAATCAAATTATTTCATTTATTTACCTGTTTTTGCTTTGTCATTATGGGGTATTGTGATGTAATTATGGGGAAATGTGATGTCTTATGGGGTATTGTGTAGATTGATGAGGGGGAAAAATGATTGAATCAATTTTAGAATAAGGCTGTAACGTAACAAAATGTGGAAAAAGTGAAGGGGTCTGAATGCTTTCCGAATGCATTGTATATATAGGGGCAGTACTTAGTGACATCACTTCATGAAAGAGGAGGTACAAATATATAACATAGTTTCACAATTTCAACATTCAATGTATCAAAATATATGACCAAGCTGGAAGTGGAAACACCAGCCCAGCCACAATCCTAGAGGTTCACTGATGATCAACCTCCTCCTTCACATCTGACTCCTGATGATCAACCTCCTCCTTCACATCTGACTCCTGATGATATAATGATTTAATTTTATAGTAATATAAAGACCTGCTGTTTTCAAACTCTATTCCCTATGATGTTAATGTAGTATGGAGGACCAGCCTATTCCCTATGATGTATACTACAACAGAAATAACTTAAAATGTATAACTTTAAATTAAACCAATAATTTGCACTCATGACTTGACTGATTTAAGTAAACCACAGTTCTGTAAATACACAATTCCATATAAACAAATATCAAAGAATGTTAGCTATATGCAGTTATCTTAGCCAGCCAGTTAACATTAGCTATATGCAGTTATCTTAGCCAGCCAGTTAACATTAGCTATATGCAGTTATCTTAGCCAGCCAGCTAATGTTAGCTATATGCAGTTATCTTAGCCAGCCAGCTAACATTAGCTTTTTGCAGTTATCTTAGCCAGCTAACGTTAGCCATATGCAGTTATCTTAGCCAGCCAGCTAACATTAGCTATATGCAGTTATCTTAGCCAGCCAGCTAACATTAGCTTTTTGCAGTTATCTGCGCCAGCCAGCTAACATTAGTTATATGCAGTTATCTTAGCCAGCTAACGTTAGCCATATGCAGTTATCTTAGCCAGCCAGCTAACATTAGCTATATGCAGTTATCTTAGCCAGCTAACGTTAGCCATATGCAGTTATCTTAGCCAGCCATCTAACATAAGCTATATGCAGTTATCTTAGCCAGCCAGCTAATGTTAGCTATATGCAGTTATCTTAGCCAGCCAGCTAACATTAGCTTTTTGCAGTTATCTGCGCCAGCCAGCTAACATTAGTTATATGCAGTTATCTTAGCCAGCTAACGTTAGCCATATGCAGTTATCTTAGCCAGCCTGCTAACATTAACTATATGCAGTTATCTTAGCCAGCTAACGTTAGCCATATGCAGTTATCTTAGCCAGCCAGCTAACGTTAGCTTTATGCAGTTATCTTAGCCAGCCAGCTAACATTAGCTATATGCAGTTATCTTAGCCAGCCAGCTAACATTAGCTATATGCAGTTATCTTAGCCAGCCAGCTAACAATTAGCTAAATGCAGTTATCTTAGCCAGCCAGCTAATGTTAGCTATATGCAGTTATCTTAGCCAGCCAGCTAACATAAGCTATATGCAGTTATCTTAGCCAGCCAGCTAACGTTAGCTATATGCAGTTATCTTAGCCAGACAGCTAATGTTAGCTATATGCAGTTATCTTAGCCAGCCAGCTAACATTAGCTTTTTGCAGTTATCTTAGCCAGCTAACGTTAGCCATATGCAGTTATCTTAGCCAGCCAGCTAACATTAGCTATATGCAGTTATCTTAGCCAGCTAACGTTAGCCATATGCAGTTATCTTAGCCAGCCAGCTAACGTTAGCTATATGCAGTTATCTTAGCCAGCTAACGTTATGATGCCAGCCAGCTAACGTTAGCTATATGCAGTTATCTTAGCCAGCCAGCTAACGTTAGCTATATGCAGTTATCTTAGCCAGCCAGCTAACGTTAGCTATATGCAGTTATCTTAGCCAGCCAGCTAACATTAGCTTTTTGCAGTTATCTGCGCCAGCCAGCTAACATTAGTTATATGCAGTTATCTTAGCCAGCTAACGTTAGCCATATGCAGTTATCTTAGCCAGCCAGTTAACATTAGCTATATGCAGTTATCTTAGCCAGCCAGTTAACATTAGCTATATGCAGTTATCTTAGCCAGCCAGCTAATGTTAGCTATATGCAGTTATCTTAGCCAGCCAGCTAACATTAGCTATATGCAGTTATCTTAGCCAGCCAGCTAACAATTAGCTAAATGCAGTTATCTTAGCCAGCCAGCTAATGTTAGCTATATGCAGTTATCTTAGCCAGCCAGCTAACATAAGCTATATGCAGTTATCTTAGCCAGCCAGCTAACGTTAGCTATATGCAGTTATCTTAGCCAGACAGCTAATGTTAGCTATATGCAGTTATCTTAGCCAGCCAGCTAACATTAGCTTTTTGCAGTTATCTTAGCCAGCTAACGTTAGCCATATGCAGTTATCTTAGCCAGCCAGCTAACATTAGCTATATGCAGTTATCTTAGCCAGCTAACGTTAGCCATATGCAGTTATCTTAGCCAGCCAGCTAACGTTAGCTATATGCAGTTATCTTAGCCAGCCAGCTAACGTTAGCTATATGCAGTTATCTTAGCCAGCCAGCTAACGTTAGCTATATGCAGTTATCTTAGCCAGCCAGCTAACATTAGCTTTTTGCAGTTATCTGCGCCAGCCAGCTAACATTAGTTATATGCAGTTATCTTAGCCAGCTAACGTTAGCCATATGCAGTTATCTTAGCCAGCCAGCTAACATTAGCTATATGCAGTTATCTACGCCAGCAAGCTATAATTAGCTATATGCAGTTATCTTAGCCTGCCAGCTAACGTTAGCTATTTAGCCAACTAGCTATTAGCCTAACCAGCGTAGCCAACCAGCTAACGTTAGCTATTTAGCCAACTAGCTATTAGCCTAACCAGCGTAGCCAACCAGCTAACGTTAGCTATTTAGCTAACTAGCTATTAGCCTAACCAGCGTAGCCAACCAGCTAACGTTAGCTATTTAGCTAACTAGCTATTAGCCTAACCAGCGTAGCCAACCAGCACCGAGACCATTTAGAACCAAACTACCAAACTAACAAAACCTAAACGTGTTTGCAGATCAAAAGATCAGAGACAAACAGAATGATGGGAGAAAATTGACCTTCAGAAGTCATTGATCAATGCTGATAAAGTAACACACTGCTTCAATAATAATGAGTAGTTATTTATGATGTATGGTGATTTGTAGAGCAGTCAGTTGGCAGTCGCCAGCAGTGTCGAACCAAACCAAACCAATCAGGTGGTTGTTCGATTAAATTAATCTTCAGACGTCGTTGATCACGTGCTGCTGATAAAGTGATACAGCCATCAGCACACTGCTTTGAAGTTTAATGCTTTCAAGGCCTCGTACCTCCGGTATCAAACATAACATCCCTACCGAAAAGTTGACAAAACAAAAAGGAGCAAGCAGGTTGATTTTCTCTTTTGATTTGAGCCCACGGCAAGAACGCACCAGAGCCCACCGTGCTAACGGGTTCCCACTAGATAACACAACCACACAGTTAATGAAAAGCATGAGGTGAAGCTTGAGCTAGATATCAACCTATCGAGCTGGTGTGACCTTCCTGGTCTCTCAAGTCAGTGAGTCAACACAGGAAGGAGCAATGGATGGATAGTTCATTTATTTCCAAAGCTGCAATGATGGGACACACACAGTATGGATGAATGATCAGTAGTGACGGGATATAAATAGCACTCCCACAGCAATTCTACATTAATCTGCCCTATAATATACAAACAAAAAAACTATTGAAATGTCTATCAATGTCATTGTGATCGTATAGTGGATTTAACAATTCCTACTAATTCCTAATTGACTATAATAAATGAATCAATTGTTTCCATGTTTCTCATATTCACTCCATCAGAATAAACTGTCATCCATTTTAGTATCAAAATATATCAAATTAACCTGGAAAATGACTCAATGTCCCCCTCTGCTGGCGAAGAAGTTAAATACACCTAAACTAACAAAACCGGGCTGATAAACTGGCTGGTGTTCATGAGTTTATAAAACATATACTTCATACATTTGTCATAAATGACCTGCATTGATGAGACACACAGTGTGGATGAACGATCAGTAGTCGAAAGGGTAAAAATAGCACTCCTAAAGAAGATGCATTTTCCAGTTAGATACCAACTTGAAAGAGGGAACTTTAGCATAAAACCCACATGGAAAACTGAGATTCGGCAAATAACATATAAAGAGAGGCTTATTTGACGCCAAACCAACAACAGTAGTTACTAAAACATAAATTGCTAATGTATGATTTAAAACGTGGATTTGATGATGTAATGTCAACTTTATACATTTCTATCCCAGGACCACTCAATTTTCAAATTCTCCAAAAATCTGCTGTGGATTACCCAGAATCCAATACTTTTATCACTGAGTGTATTACACCGAGTGTAATGTAAACACACGAGCAACGCAACGGTCTAAGGTATGGCATCTCAGTGCCAGAGGCGTCACCACAGACCCTGGTTCAAATCCAGGCTGTATCATAACAGGCCATGATTGGGAGTCCCATAGGGCAGCGCAGAATTGGCCCAGCATCGTCTGGATTAGGGTTTGGCCGGGGTAGGTCGTCAATGTAAATAAGAATTTGTTCTTAACTGACTTGCCTAGTTAAATAAAGATTAAATATATTTAAAACATGTAGCTTCATTACACCGTTACACTGGCATACAAACTCAGTAGCACCGAGTAGATCATCCATATGACCTTGGGAAATAGTGCATTGTGGGTAGTTTAGAAGATTTCCCGAAATAAGTAAAAAAATATGTAATAACGCAAAAACATAACTGTTTGTACTTATAGGTAACCATATCGTGACTACAACTAGCTTACTAAGTCTTTAACCACACTGTATTGTTACACTGGTGAGTAAAAACTAATGCTCCCTACACTTTAACTTGTTGTCTGAAGATAAAATATACATTTTACTCAACTGCGTTACCCACTCCAGTCAGCAGATGGCGGTCTGCGACTTTAAGGTTATGCTGTTGGTGTGACGTATAATCTAGTGGACCGAACGCGTCTTTCAGCAGCAGCAACAATAGTTAGTCAGACACCTCCGTAGCTTGCTAGACAAAATAGCCGAACCAATATATCTCTTTAGACGCTTTAGTGTATATTAGCCACTGTGTTTTAAACCCACTTCTATCGTCTAGTTAGTTATCCGATTTAATTTCATATTTAAGGTGCTGTTATTAGTCAGCGAGCGGGCTTGTTAAGTTAGCATTAGCCTAGCTAGCTAACATCCCCGACCATGCGGTCACTAAGCTACTCTCCTGCTAAAGGAGATGAGGATATCACAGTAAAACAAGAAGTAGAGAGTGAGGCCGTTACTGTGAAAGAAGAGGAAGACGCGTTCAGAGTGAAAGAGGAGGATATCACAGTAAAACAAGAAGTAGAGGGTGAGGCCGTTACTGTGAAAGAAGAGGAAGACGAGTTCAGAGTGAAAGAGGAAGAGGATGTTACAGTAAAAGGAGAAGGGGAGGCAGTTTATGGAGTTAAAGAGGAAGGAGAGATGACTGTTACATCGAAAACGGAGGAGGAAGAAGAGGAGGAAACTGGATATCTGGGCCCGGTTTCCCAAACGCATCTTAAGGCATCCAATGGTTCTAACGATGAATTTAGCCATAAGATGGTTTTGGGAAACCGTTCCCTGATTAACACTAGTAAGTACTGTCTTAAATACAGAGGCACAAACTCTGCAGTTGTTGAACTGATGTTTGGTGTTAAAGGGGAAATCTGCAATTGCTACATCCATATTGTGACTTTTAAATGTTTTATTTATAGCCATTGATTATTGAAGAATATAACACATGCCTCATGAGCTTAGTTCAACTGTTGTACCCCATCAGAACCCCAAATAAGCTTTTTTTACTCCAATGTTTAGAAACAATGTAAATCAACACTGTATCGCCTCAACATGGTTAAAATTATAATGTTGATATCATGGATGGTCAGTCCTTTCATCCATAGGTCTGTCTGTCTCTAGTTACATTTCTCCAACCCCATAATCATCTTATTACCAAAACAGTGGTGGAATGACAGATTTGTTATTGTTTGAACTGCAGATTGCTGGGTTGTGTGGGTTTTTTAAACAGCAACAAAATGGCTGCCCAGAGACTTCAAATTCATAGGGAAAGATATTGTAGAAACCGTAACCCAACAACTAGCGACCTAGTCAAGAAGTTCAGACATCTTGGTGTAACAGTTATAAGGTGTTGGCTTGACAGTCGCTGGACCCAGGTTTGAGTTCAGCTCAGGCTACACCCTGAATTCACTATACTATGAATACAAGGACTGGCCATCCATGATGTCATAATGATAGTTTAACCAGGTTTCTAGGATATATAGTATATTCTAGAATTCATCCATGATGTCATAATGATAGTTTAACCAGGTTTCTAGGCTATATAGTATATTCTAGAATTCATCCACATGATGTCATAATGATAGTTTAACCAGGTTTCTAGGATATATAGTATATTCTAGAATTCATCCATGATGTCATAATGATAGTTTCACCAGGTTTCTAGGATATATAGTATATTCTAGAATTCATCCATGATGTCATAATGATAGTTTAACAGGTTTCTAGGATATATAGTATATTCTAGAATTCATCCATGATGTCATAATGATAGTTTAACCAGGTTTCGAGGCTATATAGTATATTCCAGAATTGCCAGTGTAGATTTCCTGTAGGGTCAAATTGTTAGAGCTGTTGATAAATCATTGTATAATATTCAGCATTTATTTTCATGCAATTACATCAATAACGCCCAACCAGAAGAGAATAAACTCTTCCTGAACCACCTCCTCTTGCTGTCCTTCATACATTCTGACGTTGCTGGTAATAGGCTACACAAGCAGTCGGCAACCTACATTTGGAGTGCAAATGTATCTTACCATTTCTACTGATCTGGTGACAGTTATGATTTTCATATGTTCATTTTACTGGAACAGTTTCATTTCATTTATAATAGTATCTCAAACATTGTCTGTGATTAATCTACATTCTATCTAAATCTAAATGGAAATTATACAAATCTAAAAGTAACTTTTATAGCCAACTATGTAAAAGATAGCCTACATAAAGCCAACACATAAAAACATTGCATTCTGCATTTAGAAAATATCCTAGAAATCACTTTGGCTGCACATGGCCTGTCTACAACAAACTTGAAACATTGTATAACATTTTCTAGGCCCTCAGTTTCCTGCTCCAGTGAGTTCTGGACAGACACAGCTGTTGGCTATTTGTGAAAGGGATAAGAAGTAATCAGGTATTTTATGACATTTCCACTGGATCAGAGCATTACATTTTTCCCTTTCATGATGAGTGGTTATCGAAAGGGCGAGAGCTGGAAATATTTTTCAAATACTTTAAGGAACTATTGTCATTTGAAATTGATTTTGATTAGACTTTGTTTACATGCTGTTAGAGGTGAAGAGAAATGTGCTTTGAGAAGCTCCACAACTCATTAGTGGTGGTGCGTTAAGACAATCAGAAATACTATCAGACATCCCCAAATGGGCACATTTATAGGCCTTCATTTGCGCGAAGGCCAGGTAGACTAGTCCTACGTCCATATGGGTAATCAGGTGTGCGTCCTTACTCAACATTGACAGGAGTGTTTCAAAGGAAAGACAATGAATAAATTGACAAAACTGACGCATTTAGTGTCTCCTTATGTTACGCTGGGAAAACAGTTTTCATGGACACAGAAATTCCAAATAATTTCAGAGTTGGCTAAATCCAATGGTTTTAACCGAGAGTCACCTTAACTTTATTGACAACACCCAAATGGATACTGTCATTAACGCGGTTTTTCAATAATTACACATCATTCTTAATACTGTAGCTGTTTAGTTAGTCACATGTTCATCTATCATCAGCTGATCCAGGAAATAATCTTCTGAATGCCAGTCAAAGGACAAACATCATGACATGCAACAACAACCAAAGTGCTTCTTCATTCATTACTCTGGTAAAGACAGTTATGCAGTGCTCCACGTTGGATCCAACATCCCTAACAAATTGGTGTTTAGAATGTAATTGTCTGCTTGATTTACAGTAGGGTCTCGTTTGTCTGTTTGCACACAGAGATACTTTGCTCATAATGTGTAGAGAACTGTTCCTTGATGGATAGGCTATTGTACAACACACAGAGCTATTTTCCTTTATTCAGGACATTTAGAATGACAGCACATTACAGAGTAGCCTAGTGGGATTATTCACAAAATTATCTGGTGACCAGGTTATGAAATGTCACGACAAAGACATTTTAGTTTCCATGTTTCACCTGAATTATTAAATTGTTTATACTCCTTGGTTCTATGTTATTGTTAGGTGAAGTTATGGGTTCTACAGTAGGTCTATGTTGTTATTAGGTGAAGTTATGGGTCCTACAGTAGGTCTATGTTATTGTTTGGTGAAGTTATGGGCCAATTTGTCAAACACTTAGTGTACAAACCCTCATTGTCAGGCTGATGGCAAAGCCAAAGAACATTTTACTGGTTGAAGTGTTTCAGTATAAAGCAATTGATTTGCGGCAATAACACACACATATTAAGCAGGAGATTCAAATGAGCCTTACCATTATAATCCAAAGTAATGTGAAATGCACTCATAAGCAACCTGGAAATGGAGGCTATTTTTGCTGTCAGCCTATGAGAAATCCCCTGAGTTTTCCCCCACGGTGGTGAATTAGTGAATAGACACAGAGCTTAATGTGAGTTTCCTTAAGTAGCACTTCTGATCTTGCGCTGTAATATTCAGAATACATTGTGGAAAACTAATAGGAAGCAACACTGATTGACAATAAATTGCACATGCTGTTGTGCAAATGGAATAGACAAAAGGTGGAAATTATAGGCAATTAGCAAGACACCCCCCAAAACAGGAGTGATTCTGCAGGTGGTGACCACAGACCACTTCTCAGTTCCTATGCTTCCTGGCTGATGTTTTGGTCACTTTTGAATGCTGGCGGTGCTCTCACTCTAGTGGTAGCATGAGACGGAGTCTACAACCCACACAAGTGGCTCAGGTAGTGCAGTTCATCCAGGATGGCACATCAATGCGAGCTGTGGCAAGAAGGTTTGCTGTGTCTGTCAGCGTAGTGTCCAGAGCATGGAGGCGCTACCAGGAGACAGGCCAGTACATCAGGAGACGTGGAGGAGGCCGTAGGAGGGCAACAACCCAGCAGCAGGACCGCTACCTCCACCTTTGAGCAGGAGGAGCACGGCCAGAGCCCTGCAAAATGACCTCCAGCAGGCCACAAATGTGCATGTGTCAGCATATGGTCTCACAAGGGCTCTGAGGATCTCATCTCGGTACCTAATGGCAGTCAGGCTACCTCTGGTGAGCACATGGAGGGCTGTGCGGCCCCACAAAGAAATGCCACCCCACACCATGACTGACCCACCGCCAAACCGGTCATGCTGGAGGATGTTGCAGGCAGCAGAACGTTCTCCACGGCGTCTCCAGACTCTGTCACGTCTGTCACATGTGCTCAGTGTGAACCTGCTTTCATCTGTGAAGAGCACAGGGCGCCAGTGTCGAATTTACCAATATTGGTGTTCTCTGGCAAATGCCAAACGTCCTGCACGGTGTTGGGCTGTAAGCACAACCCCCACCTGTGGACGTCGGGCCCTCATACCACCCTCATGGAGTTTGTTTCTGACCGTTTGAGCAGACACATGCACATTTGTGGCCTGCTGGAGGTCATTTTGCAGGGATCTGGCAGTGCTCTTCCTGCTCCTCCTTGCACAAAGGCGGAGGTAGCAGTCCTGCTGCTGGGCTGTTGCCCTCCAAGGTGCCCCCCTCACACAGTAATACACACTCAGAGCCTACTGTCTCGGCCCTGTTTACACCTCCAAGGAGGCCCCTCACACAGGAATACACACTCAGAGCCTACGAAAACTCCACTTGTTTCGATCACCTTTTTCTTTAACTACGTTTGAGATGTGGTATCCACTCGGCTCGCTGCCTCTCAGATCAAAGGTGGGTCCATCTGCTCCGTTCCCGAAGTGTGGTTTCCCTGAGATCCCAAGTGCACGATTTACCCAGGTCGTCAGAAGCGGTCACCAAGTGAACATCCCCATCACCAAATGTGGTTGTTAATTTCTTTCATATCAAATGAGACAAACTTATCACACAAGTCAGAATTATTCTTAAACTAAACCTTTATTCACTTTATAATAAGGGAGCAGGTCAATACAATACACACATACAAAGTGAATCAATTGAGTGCTCTACGATAATGATGGCTGGTTGACGAATCACCCCCAGAAGATTCATTGAGAGCCATGAGACAAAAGTACAAAGGTCTTTTATAGCCAAGATATACCCCTTTCAACCTACATGACGAACAACAGATGTATAGAATTAACTCATAATCTGGAATGCGGTCTCCTTAGGTTTTATCACCCAAAAGACATTCTAAATCTCCTGTCAGTGTTTTCTCCCAGAGGCCCATCCTCAGTAGAACACACAGACACAATAGTTCTAAGAACCCTCTATTCTGTTGCCTAAAACAACCATTTGATGCAATAAAAGTATTATAACATAATGTTGCAGTTTTGCTCTCAGTGTCCACTGAAAGTTGACTAGTAACAACAACTGGGACATAAAAGTCACCCACTATGAGACCCACTAAATCTGCCAAGAAGAGGCAAACAAAAGAAAAACCCACACCAAACTTAAAGACAGGAAGCAAAACAAAAAGGTGGAGCAACTAAAGGTGTTGACTCTCCACATCTATCAAGACAACTGGAGCACTGGGCCAGACACTCTTAAATAGAACCTGGACCAGCTCAGGTGAAACACCTTCCCACTAACGAGATGGACAAGCCAGCACAGGTGTAACACATACTGACTAACGAGGTGACACCATTCAGTGCGCCCTACGTGCTAACGAGCTATACGTGCTAACGAGCTTTAAGTAATAAAGTCCAACCTCAAAACATAAATGGAAAAACCAAAGCCTGTAACACCTTCCCCCTTAAGACAACAAATATATCCTATATTTTTGTTGGACAAGTTTGCTCACCACAAACAGAAAACAACTTCCATTTCACATTATAATCAACTACAATGCTTCACCAATATAAACGTGTCTACTGGCTGTCAACAATTAAAAACAAGAAAAAAACATTTCAAAATAATAATATACAATCGTATAATAATATCGTATCTTTTCTCCTTTTTCTTTCTATAGATTCCTAAACTATTATTTTTACCCTTCTAGAACTCTCGTCTTCCTAAAGCTCACTAGCTTCTAGAACTCTCGTCTTCCTAAAACTCACTAGCTTCTAGAACTCTCATCTTCCTAAAACTCACTAGCTTCTAGAACTCTCGTCCCCTTGGAACGAGCCCAAACAAAACTCATCTCCAATACGGAAAACCGTGCAGTCAAAATAAATTGTGATCCATGGCAACGCACTGGCTAAACGCAAAACACAAATATTTTTGACTGCCCACCCTTGAGACAATCAGCAACCAAGTTGTCCTCACCACGGACATGTCTAATTTCAAGATGAAACTCCTGCAATAACCAAAGTAACTTTCCAAATCACTGTGGAGCTTCTCTCTCTTTTCAGGGATCACTCGATAGGCATGTTGTTGGATCGGGGCCCAGTCCCCAATGTCATGCTCTAGTACATTTGGGTTGGCACATCTGAGAATGAACCCTGATATTCAAAAAGCAGGGCAACATTGTCAATATAATTATACCCGAAAATTGTCAGTTGGTTGCATAAATAATCATGATTACTAAAAGTTACATGAATTGTAAACATGAATTACCAAAATCAAATGGACACCCCCTTGTTAATATGTATTGTCAATAATTCACTTAATGGTAAGGCATGGTATAATTAAAAATGTTTAAAAAAAAATATTTGGTTGCATAGTATTATTTTCAATGTCTTTTCAATTACATTTTGCTAGGTGGGATAGCCTCAATGTCAAAACACAGTTTTAACGTGTCCAAATCAATAACCAATATGCAGAAACAGTTTGGGATAAATTGAAAACCTAAACCTAACATGTGCTATTTACACAAACATCTGCCCCAATAATCATATTACTTGTATAAAAAAAAAAAAAAAAAGACTTTATAATCTGTACAAGCAACAGAAACAGTGTTGTTTTGACAAGTAGCAATAAATCACTGATATCGATTAGGGGGGAAAATCAGGTTGTACGTGATGTTGGAATGCATTTAAATGTAGGGGTCGCTAAACAAAGGAACGCAACACTTATTTGTCAAAACTAATCGATATCATGCTAAAATCATTTATGTGACAGGAGGGAGATGAGGTTGCACGTCCTGTTAAAACTAGCAGCTCAAAAACCACACTGAATCTGGGGATAATGTGTACTTACTAAATCACATAAATAGTACTCTTTCAATTCAGAGCCTGGATTTTCCCCCTGAGGCTAATATCCATATCATGTTGAAATCAATAGAACAGGGGACAAACATTTAGGGTTCTACATTGTGAAATAAAATACTCCTACTACAATGTTTAAACATTCTACATTGTGATATCATTAAAATACTCCTACTACAATGTTAAAACATTCTACATTGTGACATCATTAAAATACTCCTTCTACAATGTTAAAACATTCTACATTGTGATATCATTAAAATACTCCTACTACAATATTAAAACATTCTACATTGTGACATTAATTCATTGATATCATGAAACAACTCCTTCATGTATTTTCAGATGATTAGTCAGAGATCTTTTATCAGATTATCTCTGGTCACAGCTATACGATTTATCTCCTGTGTGTGTTCTCTTGTGCACTGTCAGATAGCTCGATTGAACAAAACTCTTTCCACATTGATCACATCTATAAGGTTTCTCTCCTGTGTGTGTTCTCTGGTGTAATGTCAGATGGCCAGATCTAGTAAAACTCTTCCCACATTGATCACAGCTATACGGTTTCTCTCCTGTGTGTGTTCTCTGGTGCACTGTCAGATAGCTAGATTGAACAAAACTCTTTCCACATTGATCACATATATAAGGTTTCTCTCCTGTGTGTGTTCTCTGGTGTAATGTCAGATGGCCAGATCTAGTAAAACTCTTCCCACATTGATCACAGATATACGGTTTCTCTCCTGTGTGTGTTCTCTGGTGCACTGTCAGAGAGCTAGATTGACTAAAACTCTTCCTACATTGATCACAGCTATAAGGTTTCTCTCCTGTGTGTGTTCTCTGGTGTAAAGTCAGATAGCCAGAAGTAGTAAAACTCTTCCCACATTGATCACATATATAAGGTTTCTCGCCTGTGTGTGTTCTCTGATGTACTGTCAGAGAGCTAGATTGACTAAAACTCTTCCCACATTGATCACAGCTATATGGTTTCTCTCCTGTGTGTGTTCTCTGGTGTAAAGTCAGAGAGCCAGATGTAGTAAAACTCTTCCCACATTGATCACAGCTATAAGGTTTCTCTCCTATGTGTGTTCTCTGGTGAAGAGTCAGATTTCTAGATGTAACAAAACTCTTCCCACATTGACCACAGCTATAAGATTTCTCTCCTGTGTGGATCCTTTGATGAATTTTAATGTCTGATAAGGAGGTGAATCTCTTCCCACAGTCAGAGCAGCAGTGAGTTCTCTTCCCTGTGGATCTCTGCAGGTGATTATTGAGGCGTTCTGATCTGGAAAGACTCATCTCTGCCTCTACAGCATCATGAGGTTGTTGAGGCTCCCCAGAGGATCCACGATAGTCCCGTCTCTCTCCTGTGTGAACAACAAAGTCAGACAGATGGTTAAAGGCCCACAACAGTGGAAATCCACTGTAAAAGGTGATGCCAACAGCGTAGCCATGATGTTGTACAACAATTGATATCTGTAATGAATGTTAAAGTAATTTGACAATTGTCTTAAAATGAGCAAGAAGTCATATGTTGTCTTGTTTTCACATTAGTACACATCGATGATTGTAGACTAGAAATAAGTTATTCATGTAGTTGAAACTCTAAGCAGTGTGCCAGACGACTTTTGGTCTCCAATACAGGCCCCTTTCTGTGTTGCTAAAATTGTGGAACGAGGGCAATTTGGTTGCAGAAACTCCTCCATGCTAATGAGGAAACCGCTAGTTATGGATGTAGTATATCTGGTAGTGAGGAAACCGATAGTTATGGATGTAGTATATCTGGTAATGAGGAAACCACTAGTTATGGATGTAATATATCTGGTAATGAGGAAACCACTAGTTATGGATGTAGTATATCTGCCTGGAGCAAAAATGGAGAGCAAAGATTTTAGATTCTCACAATGTATTCTGAATGTGAATAGGGGAAAACTCAGGGAAGTAACCTCCATTTCCAGGTTGCTTATGAGTACATTTCACACTACTTTGGATTATAATTGTAAGGCTCGTTTGAAAGTCCTGCTTAATATAATGTTTGTGTCATCATCGCAAATCAACCGCTTTGTATTTAAAAAACACTTCAACCAGTAAACTGCTCTTTGTCTAGCTTTTCCATCAGCCTGACAATGAGGGTTTGTACACTGTTTGCCAAATTGGCCCATAACTTCACCTAACAACAAATATACCTGTGTAATGAACGAAGAAGCACTTTGGTTGTTCTTCCATGACATACATTGTGTACTCTAGGACCCATAACAACAACATAGACCTACTGTAGGACCCATAACTTCACCTAACAACAACATAGACCTACTGTAGGACCCATAACTTCACCTAACAACAAATAAAGGAAAATAGCTCTGTGTGTTGTACAATAGCCTATCCATCAAGGAACAGTTCTCTACACATTATGAGCTAAGTATCTCTGTGTCCAAACAGACTAACGAGACCCTACAGTAAATCAAGCAGACAATAACACATTATAAACAGAGGTCGACCGATTATGATTTTTCAACGCCGATACCGATTATTGGAGGGCCAAAAAAGCCGACACCGATTAATCGGCCAATAAAAAAATAAAAAATGTTTCTATTTATTTATTTGTAATAATGACAATTACAACAATACTGAATGAACACTTATTTTAACTTAATACATCAAAATACATCAAAATCAATTTAGCCTCAAATAAATAATGAAACATGTTCAATTTGGTTTAAATAATGCAAAAACAAAGTGTTGGAGAAGAAAGTAAAAGTGCAATATGTGCCATGTAAGAAAGCTAACGTTTAAGTTCCTTGCTCAGAACATGAGAACATATGAAAGCTGGTGGTTCCTTTTAACATGAGTCTTCAATATTCCCAGGTAAGAAGTTTTAGGTTGTAGTTATTATAGGACTATTTCTCTCTATACCATTTGTATTTCATTAACCTTTGACTATTGGATGTTCTTGTAGGCACTTTAGTATTGCCAGTGTAACAGTACAGCTTCCGTCCCTCTCCTCGCTCCTCCCTGGGCTCGAACCAGGAACACAACGACAGCCACCCTCGAAGCAGCGTTAACCAGGCAGAGCAAGGGGAACAACCTCTCCAAGGCTCAGAGCGAGTGACGTTTGAAACGCTATTAGCGCGCGCTAACTAGCTAGCCATTTCACATCGGTTACACCAGCCTCATCTTGGGAGTTGATAGGCTTGAAGTCATAAACAGCGCAATGTTTGACGCACAACGAAGAGCTGCTGGCAAAAGCACGGAAGTGCTGTTTGAATGAATGTTTACGCGCCTGCTGCTGCCTACCACCTACCACAGTCAGATACTTAGATACTTGTATGCTCAGTCAGTTTATATGCAACGCAGGACACGCTAGATAATATCTAGTAATATCATCAACCATGTGTAGTTAACTAGTGATTATGATTGATTGATTGTTTTTTTTAAAGATAAGTTTAATGCTAGCTAGCAACTTACCTTGGCTTACTGCATTCGCGTAACAGGCAGTCTCCTTGTGGAGTGCAACGAGAGGCAGGTGGTTATAGCGTTGGACTAGTTAACTGTAAGGTTGTAAAATTGGATCCCCAGAGCGGACAAGGTGAAAATCTGCCGTTCTGCCCCTGAACATGGCAGTTAACCCACCATTCCTAGGCCGTCACTGAAAATAAGAATGTGTTCTTAACCGACTTGCCTAGTTAAATTAAGATTAAATAAAGGTGTTAAAAAAACGGCCAAATCGGTGTCCGAAAATACAGATTTCCGATTGTTATGAAAACTTGAAATCGGCCCTAATTAATCGGTCGACCTCTAGTCATAATGATAGTTTAACCAGGTTTCTAGGATATATAGTATATTCTAGAATTCATCCATGATGTCATAATGATAGTTTAACCAGGTTTCTAGGCTATATAGTATATTCTAGAATTCATCCATGATGTCATAATGATAGTTTAACCAGGTTTCTAGGATATATAGTATATTCTAGAATTCATCCATGATGTCATAATGATAGTTTAGCCAGGTTTCGACCTCTAATTACAAACATCAATTTGTTAGGGATGTTGGATCCAAGCATGTCATGAATGTTCTGCTTAATATAATGTTTGTGTCATCATCGCAAATCAACCGCTTTGTACTTAAAAAACCCTTCAACCAGTAAAATGCTCTTTGTCTAGCTTTTCCATCAGCCTGACAATGAGGGTTTGTACACTGTTTGCCAAATTGGCCCATAACTTCACCAAACAACAAATAAAGGAAAATAACTCTGTGTGTTGTACAATAGCCTATCCATCAAGGAACAGTTCTCTACACATTATGAGCTAAGTATCTCTGTATGCAAACAGACTAACGAGACCCTACAGTAAATGACAACTCCATTGTGTCCTCCTCCCAGAGTGCTAAGAACCTTGGCGTGATCCTGGACAACACCCTGTCGTTCTCAACTAACATCAAGGCGGTGACCCGTTCCTGTAGGTTCATGCTCTACAACATTCGCAGAGTACGAACATGCCTCACGCAGGAAGCGGCGCAGGTCCTAATCCAGGCACTTGTCATCTCCCGTCTGGATTACTGCAACTCGCTGTTGGCTGGGCTCCCTGCCTGTGCCATTAAACCCCTACAACTCATTCAGAACGCCGCAGCCCGTCTGGTGTTCAACTTTCCCAAGTTCTCTCACGTCACCCCGCTCCTCCGCTCTCTCCACTGGCTTCCAGTTGAAGCTCGCATCCGCTACAAGACCATGGTGCTTGCCTACGGAGCTGTGAGGGGAACGGCACCTCCGTACCTTCAGGCTCTGATCAGGCCCTACACCCAAACAAGGGCACTGCGTTCATCCACCTCTGGCCTGCTCGCCTCCCTACCTCTGAGGAAGTACAGTTCCCGCTCAGCCCAGTCAAAACTGTTCGCTGCTCTGGCACCCCAATGGTGGAACAAACTCCCTCACGACGCCAGGTCAGCGGAGTCAATCACCACCTTCCGGAGACACCTGAAACCCCACCTCTTTAAGGAATACCTAGGATAGGATAAAGTAATCCTTCTAACCCCCCCCCCCCTTAAAAGAGTTAGATGCACTATTGTAAAGTGGTTGTTCCACTGGATATCATAAGGTGAATGCACCAATTTGTAAGTCGCTCTGGATAAGAGCGTCTGCTAAATGACTTAAATGTAATGTAAATGTAAATGTAAATCAAGCAGACAATAACATTATAAACATCAATTTGTTAGGGATGTTGGATCCAACATGGAGCACGGCATAACTGTCTTTACCAGAGTAATGAATGAAGAAGCACTTTGGTTGTTGTTGCATGTCGTGATGTTTGTCATTTGACTGGCATTCAGAAAATGATTTCCTGGATCAGCTGATGATAGTTGAACATGTGACTAACTAAACAGCTACAGTATTAAGTATTATGTGTAATTATTGAAAAGCCATGTTAATGACAGTATCCATTTGGGTGTGGTCAATAAAGTTAAGGGGACTTTCAGTTAGAACCATTGGATTTAGCAAACTCTGAAATGATTTAGGAATTCTGTTCCCATGAAAACTGTTTTCCCAGCGTAACATAAAGAGACACTAAATGTGACGTAGTTAGAGAGCATTTCAGAGATCTGAATACCAAAAAACTGTCCGACAGCAATATTCAGTATTTAAGTTGAAGTTCATCATATGACAAGCTTAACGTTATGACTATAACTACTGTTCCCTGAAGGAGGGAAATAGGTACAACATACTATCATATCCACGCCTCGCTGGAATCCCCGCCTTCCACAGGTGATGAGCGTGAGGCTTGGATTTTATTCCTTAAATTTAATCCGCTCTTCACCACCCCAGTAAAGGGCGGGGACAAACAGGTGTTGTACCTCGGTTCTCTCCTTCAGGGAAGTGTAATTATAATCAAAGTTACACTCCCTTTCAGACGGTCAACTTCGGAACAACATACTATGGGGAAATAAAATCATTCCCCAGCCGACCCAAACGAATATTAAATGAAACGGCCCCTGGCAGACCACCCAGACCTGACCCTACAAGATGCATCAGTTGTCAATTTATTAATTGTCTTTTGTTTGAAACACTCCTGTCAATGTTGAGTAAGGACACACACCTGATTACCCATATAGAAGTAGGATTAATCTATCTGGCCTGCACACAAATGTAGACCTATAAATGTGCCCATTTGGGGATGTCTGATAGTATTTCTCATTGTCTTAACGCTGCACCACTAATGAGTTGTGGAGCTTCTCAAAGTAACTTTTTCTTCACCTCCAAACAGCAAGTAAACAAAGTCTAATCAAATTCAATTGCAAATGACAATAGTTCCTCAAAGTATTTTTGTAAAATATTTCCAGCTCTCGCCCTTTCGAAAACCATCCATCATGAAAGGGAAAAATGTAATGCTCTGATCCAGTGGAAATGTCATAAAATACCTGATTACTTCTTATCCTTTGCACAAATAGCCTACAGCTGTGTCTGTCCAGAACTCACTGGAGCAGGAAACTGAGGGCCTAGAATATTTTATACAATGTTGCAAGCTTGCTATCCGAGTTTCCTGACCCAGTTGATAGTTGATACAATGTTTCAAGTTTGTTGTAGACAGGCCATGTGCAGCCAATGGGATTTCTAGGATATTTATTTTTATCCGGATATTTTCTACCTGCAGAATGCAATGTTTTTATTTGTTGGCTTTATGTCGGCTATCTTTACATAGTTGGCATCTAGAATTCATCATGATGTCATAATGGCAATAAAAATTACTTTTAGATATAATTTCCTGTTCCACAAAAATGTGCATATGAAAATCATAACTGGCACACAGATTGGTAGAAATGGTCAGAAATTGGCTCCAACTGGAAAAGGTTGCAGACTGATGGTGTAGTCTATTACTAGTCTATTAGTCTATCTATCTGTAGTCTATTAGTCTATTACTGCAAACTTCAGGAGCAGAACGGCAGAATTTACGAAGTCCAGCAGCAGAGGGGGGACTCCCTCTGGTCGGGTGGTGTTGACGACCGGCTCCCTCTGGTCGGGTGGTGTTGACGACCGGCTCCCTCTGGTCGGGTGGTGTTGACGACCGGCTCCCTCCGGTCGGGTTGCGTTGACGACCGGCTCCCTCCGGTCGGGTTGCGTTGACGACCGGCTCCCTCTGGTCGGGTGGTGTTGACGACCGGCTCCCTCTGGTCGGGTGGTGTTGACGACCGGCTCCCTCTGGTCGGGTGGTGTTGACGACCGGCTCCCTCTGGTCGGGTTGTGTTGACGACCGGCTCCCTCTGGTCGGGTTATGTTGACGGCCGGCTCCCTCTGGTCGGGTTGTGTTGACGACCGGTTCCCTCTGGTCGGGTTGTGTTGACGACCGGCTCCCTCTGGTCGGGTTGTGTTGACGACCGGCTCCCTCTGGTCAGGTTGTGTTGACGACCGGTTCCCTCTGGTCGGGTTGTGTTGACGACCGGCTCCCTCTGGTCGGGTTATGTTGACGACCGGCTCCCTCTGGTCGGGTTGTGTTGACGACCGGCTCCCTCTGGTCAGGTTGTGTTGACGACCGGCTCCCTCTGGTCGGGTGGTGTTGACGACCGGCTCCCTCTGGTCATTTGTGTGTATAATTTATTTAATCAAACAGCGTGCTTAAAGCATCAGACAAGTTCAGTACATATAGATTTGATAAAAACACATGGGGCGATTGATAGAAAGAACAGATGACTCTTGGTTGACCAAGATGTATTTTAGTTGGGGACAGCACTAGAACATGATTTTGGGGATCCCAGGTGGCGCAGCGGACACTGCATCTCAGTGCTTGAGGCGTCACACAGACAGGCTGTATCACAACCGGCCGTGATTGGGAGTCCCATAGGGCGGCGGACAATTGGCCCAGCTTCTTCCGGGGTAGGCAGTCATTGTAAATAAGAATTTGTTCATAACTGACTTGCCTAGTTAAATAAAGGTTACATTTAAATAAATAAGTAAATAGTGTTTCATGACAAACCATTTTTTACAAATCTGTCAAGGCACCAAGTTTGAGAAGGGTTTAAAACAAAGGTTTCAAACCAATTCATGAATGTAATTGCATCTAGGTATGTCTTGCCTTTAATGTAAGGGCATGAAAAAAAATTGGCTGAATATTATACAATGACTTAACAGCTCTAATAATTAGCCTCCACAGGAAATCTACACTGGCAATTCTAGAATATACTATATAGCCTAGAAACCTGGTTACACTATCATTATGACATTATGGATGAATTCTAGAATATACTATATAGCCTAGAAACCTGGTTAAACTATCATTATGACATCATGGATGAATACTAGAATATACTATATAGCCTAGAAACCTGGTTACACTATCATTATGACATCATGGATGAATTCTAGAATATACTATATAGCCTAGAAACCTGGTAAAACTATCATTATGACATCATGCATGAATTCTAGAATATACTATATATCCTAGAAACCTGGTTAAACTATCATTATGACCTCATGGATGGCCAGTCCTTGTATTCATAGTGTAGTGAATTCAGGGGGCAGCCCTGAGCTGGACTCAAACCTGGGTCCAGTGACTGTCAAGCCAACACCTTATAACTGTTACACCAAGATGTCTGAACTTCTTGACGAGATCGCTAGGTGTTGGGTTACGGTTGCTACAATAGCTTTCTCTATGAATTTGAGAGTGGTTACATTTCTCCAGCCCCCATCCCTCAGCTGTTTACCAAACCAAGTCTCTGGGCAGCCATTTTGTTGCTGTTTAAATACTAGGTTGTCCCTTTAAAAAAGCCACACAACAATCAACCAACCTGCAGTTGAAACAATAACACAGCAGTCATTCCACCACTGTTTTGGTAATAAGATGATGATGGGCCTGGAGACATTTAACTACTCTCAAAATCATAGACAGACCTATGGATGCAAGGACTGACCATCCATGATATCAACATTATAGTTTTAACCATGTTGAGGCTGTTGATTTACATTGTTTCTAAACATTGGAGTAAAAAAAAGCTTATTTTGGGTTCTGATGGGGTACAACAGTTGAACTAAGCTCATGAGGCATGTGTTATATTCTCCAAGAATCAATGGCTATAAATAAATCATTTAAAAGTCACAATATGGATGTAGCAATTGCAGATTTCCCTTTTAACACCAAACATCAGTTCAACAACTGCAGAGTTTGTACCTCTGTTTTTAAGACAGTACTTACCAGTGGTAATCACGGCCCGGTTTCTCAAAACCATCTTATGGCTAAGTTCATCTTTAGAACCACTGGATGCCTTAAATTGCGTTTGGGAAATCGGGCCCAGATATCCAGTTTCTTCATCCTCTTCTTCCGATGAGACCGTAATCCCCCCCTCCTCCGCTTTCACTTCAAAAACTGAATCCTCCTCATCTTTTACTGTAACACCCTCCTCCTCTTTCACTCTGAACGCCTCTTCTTTCACTGTAACGTCTTCCTCTTCTTTCACTGAAACGTCTTTCTCTTCTTCTTTCCCTGTAACAGCCTCACCCTCTACTTGTTTTTGTATTGTAACATCCTTCTCTTCCTCCTCCTCTTTGATGAGAGCTTCTTTCTCCGTCCAGCAGACCGTCTCTTCTTCAGCAGGAAGAGAGTCATTTAGTGAACTCATGGTCGGAGATGTTAGCTAGCTAGGCTAATGCTAACTTAACCAGCCCGCCAGCTGAATAATAACAACAACACCGTAAACATGAAATGAAATAGGATAACTAACTAACTAGACGACAGACGAGGGTTTAAAATACAGTGGCTAATATACACTAAAGCGTCTAAAGAGCTTTATTGGTTCGTCTATCTTGTCTAGCAAGCTACCGAGGTGGCTGAATAACTGTTGCTGCTGCTGAAAGAAGCGTTCCGTCCACTAGATTATACGTCACACTAATAGCATTGCGTTCCGTTCACTAGATTATACGTCACGCTAACAGCATTGCCTTAAAATCCCACACCGCCATCTGTTGACTGGAGTGGGTAACGCTCAGTCTGAACCTCTGACTGCGATGGAGATGTGCGACTAAGACAATGACGCTAGTGTGACGTAAAATATATATTATAATGTTCAGACAAAAAGTTAGTGTAGGAAGCATGAGTTTTTACTCACCAGTGTAACAATACCGCGTGGTTAAAGACTTAGTAACTTAGTTGTGTTCACGATCTGGTTCCCTATAAACACAACCAGTTATGTTTTTGAATTATCACATATGTATTAATTTATTTAGGGATTCTGGGTAATCCACAGCAGATTTATGGAGAATTGCTGTGGGTGAGTTCAAAATTGAATAGTCCCGGGATAGAAATATATTAAGTTGACATTACATCATAAAAACCACCTTTTAAATCATACATTAGCAATTTATGTTTTAGTAACTACTGTTGTTGGTTTGGCGTCAAATAAGCCTCTCTAGATATGTTATTTGCCGAATCTCAGTTTTCCATGTGGGTTTTATGCTAAAGTTCCCTCTTTCAGGTTGGTATCTGACTAGAAAATGCATCTTCTTTAGGAGTGATATTTTTACCCTGTCGACTACTGATCGTTCATCCACACTGTGTGTCTCATCAATGCAGGTCATTTATGACAAATGTATAAAGTACATGTTCTATAAACTCATGAACACCAGCCAGTTGATCAGCCCGGATTTGTTAGTTTAGGTGTATTATACTTCTTCACCACCAGAGGGGGACATTTAGTCATTTTCCAGGTTAATTTGATATATTTTGATAGTAAAATGGATGACAGTGAATGAATATGAGACACATGGAAACAATGTATTTATTTTATTATAGTAAATTAGGAATTAGTAGGAATTGTTAAATCCACTATATGATCACAATGACTTTGATAGAAATTTCAATTGTTTTTTGTTAGTATATTATAGGGCAGATTAATGGAGAATTGCTGTGGGAGTGCTATTTATATCCCGTCACTACTGATCATTCATCCAGACTGTGTGTCCCATCATTGCAGCTTTGGAAATAAATTAATTATCCATCCATTGCTCCTTCCTGTGTTGACTCACTGACTTGAGAGACCAGGAAGGTCACACTAGCTCGATAGGTTGATATCTAGCTCAAGCGTCACCTCATGCTTTTCATTAACTGTGTGGTTGTGTTATCTAGTGGGAACCCGTTAGCACGGTGGGCTCTGGTGACTTCTTGCCGTGGTCTATACTGCTCCATGTAGGAGCAGTATAGACCTAGTCTGTTCATTATATACATCTACATGATGTATTGTTACACCATGTAGGAGCAGTATAGACCTAGTCTGTTCATTATATACATCTACATTTAAGGCAGTTACATTAAGTTAAACTAAATCGAAATAATTAGCCAGCTACTGTAGGTCCATACTGCTCCTACATGGTGTAACAATACATCATGTAGATGTATATAATGAACAGACTAGGTCTATACTGCTCCTACATGGTGTAACAATACATCATGTGCTGTAGTAACGATTTTTATTCGTACTAATCAATCAACACATTCCTGTCTTTGTATGTCTCAATATTATTGTATTATTTAATTAAATCCATTTAAAATAATCTTTGTCTGAAAATAAAATATGATCCTCAACTGCGTTTCCCCTCCAGTCAGCAGACGGCGATGTGCGTCTTTCATGCGACGCTGCCAGCGTGACGTATAATCTAGTGGACGGTTCTTCATAAACAGCTCGTCAACCACCTCGGTAGCTTGCTAGCCAACATTCCCGAAAGATTCAAGCTATTTAGACGCTTTCGGTGTATATTAGCTACTGTGTTTTAGCCACACTTCTGTCGTATGTACTTGTTAACCTATTTAATTTAATATTACGTTATTTGTTATTAGTCAGCTATAGTAGCTGGCTGGTTAAGTTAGCACTAGCCTAGTCGCTAATGATAGCTAGCTAGCTAACATCCCCGAACATGAGCTCCCTAAACTACTCCCCTCTTGTTAAAGAAGAGGAGGTCTGCTGGACGGAGAAAGGAGGTCTGTGGCTGAACGTTGTCGTGAAAGAGGAGGCGGAAGAGGAGGATGTCACAGTAAAACAAGAAGTAGTGGGTGAGGCTGTTACAGTGAAAGAAGAAGAGAAAGACGTTTCAGTGAAAGAAGAGGAAGACGCGTTCAGAGTTAGAGGAGGAAGATGAGAAAGAGGAGGATATCGTTTTTGGTGTGAAAGAAGAGGTTGGAGATCCGTTTAACACCAGTAAGTATCGTCTCTGCAGTCGTTGAACCAATATGCAGTAAAGGGGTTCTACACTTTAATGTTGTTCTGTAGGAATGGCTGAAGCTACACTGTAACGTGTAGAACATCAAGAGTGGACCATCAACAAAACGTTAACAATTGATCAAATGTATCTAATGACAATGCCTGAAATACTGTAGTCCTCAATATCTCCTATTAGATTAGCCCAATATGTAGTCTTAAAGGGGCAATCAGCAGTTGTTACATCCATTTTGGGACTTATACATTAATGATATGTACCCATTGTTTCTTTAAGAATTCACTTATAAATGCCTCATGAGCTTAGTTCAACTGTTGTACCCCATCAGAACCCAAAATATGAGCTTTTTTTTACTCCAATGTTTGTCAGTAAATATAAACAAACACTGTATATCCTCAACATGGTTAAAACTATCATGTTGATATCATGGATGGTTGCATTTCTCCAGCCCCATCCCTCAGCTTTTTACCGAAACGGGCAGGGAGTACGCTTTGTTATTGTTTCTACTGCTGATTCTCTGCCCCCGTTACTCCTCAAAATAATTTCACATAATACTTTCATATCACATAACAATTATTTCACACGATACTTTCATATCAATTCAAAATAATTTAAAATACTTTAACATCAAAATAATTTCACACAATACTTTCATATCACATCTAAATAGGTAACCAGTCTGTATAGATAGAAAGCTAAGTGAATTAAATATCACCAGCTACCTAACTTCATATTAGCTATCTTGATGTATTTATCACTGTAAAAAAACAAACTCCAAATGCATTTGTAGGTAGCTAGCTACCAGCCATGGAGGAGGGTGAAAGGATAGCAGCCCCAACTGTCAGTGAGAGAGGAGGCTATTCTGGATAGGGCAGGTACTTTTGTGTAGTTCCTGTCACTAGAAGTGAGGACGGAGATAATAGTAACATAATATTCAGTGTGGTGTAATTTGACTATAATGAAGTGTGTTTCTTGTGAGGTTTTCTGTCCTCAGATAAAGAGCGCTATGAAAGCCAGTCTACCAATGAAGAGGTCCCAATGAAGAGCAGTGGTTCTCAGTCCTGGGGACTCAAAGAGGCACATTGTTGTTTTTGTCTCAGCACTGCACAGCTGATTCAAATGATCAACTCATCATCAAGCTTCAAGTGGTATTTATGTATTCATTTGTGATGCCATCCTTGATATGATCCTGTTATTGTCACATGCTACACATGTACATATGTGTGCCCATGCATCTATCAATCCAATGTTATCATGATTTGTTATCGGGGATATTATACTTTAGTAATCCACAATGACCTGGCGATGTAACAGTCTAATAATTACATTGTCTTCCATATTCCTACAGATACCTTGTAACTGGAGATTCCTTCAAAACGATTGCTTACAGTTGCCGTGTAGGGCACTGCAAGGTTGGGTGACCAGGGTCATCTGGGACTGCCTCCTGGAGGAATTCAGGTGTGTGAAGGCTACCTGTGTCCTGCGTAACTTCATGAGGATGGACACGAGGACCAGGAGGGGATCTGCAGCTCGCCGCCGTGTCCCAGAGGAGGAGTCTGCTGCTCTGCAGGATGTTTCAAGGATAGGGTCCAACCACGCAGCAAGAGAGGCAATCCGTGTGCAGGAGATCTTCACCTCCTCCTTCTTTTAAGAGGGTGCTGTTCCCTAGCAACACCATAGACTACACTATGCTCAACCAAAGGCTCTTTTAAGAGGGTACTGTTCCCTGGCAACACCATAGACTACACTATGCACAACCAAAGGCTCTTTTAAGAGCCATTCACATTGCAATAAGAGTATTCTTCCATTTACTTAGCTATGTCAACTGCAGTTATTCAATTCACAGTTTCTCTCCCTTTGATTTCTACTTCTCAGGTGAGGGTGCTGTTTAGGTAAGGGTATGATGTCTGTGCAAAAACAAAACAGGCTATTTTAAATCACCCATATTGAAAACATGTAGAACAATTAGACACCCTATAACCCACACCTACACACTCATGTATCAATCTGATTGATGGATTGTGTTGTGCAGTAAGCAGCCTCAGGTGTATAGAACTGTGTCTCCTTCCACTTTCAAAGAATAGGCAAGAGGGCCAACCATGGAGAATAGTAAGACACTTCATTATTTCTATAACTACGCTATATTGTTTGTACTTGTGGGTCCGTTCATGTTTTTCAGCATAAAGTACTCTGCAGCCACTTAGTGTGGTGTGGACACCAGGTGAGGCCACACACAGATTCCTGTTGAACACTGTCGGTTTAACTACCTTATTTTCTCAATAACAGTCTCTCTCTTTCTCTTCATCCCTCTCTCCACTTCTCCCTAAATCCTCTAGGTTATATCAGCTGTGTCGGTGAACCCCTCCTGCATCTGAACTGGCTACATAGAGGGCACAGCATGATCAGAGGGGAGAGGTCACTTGGTCAGGTCAACAGGAAGTATTATTAAAGAGAGGCTTTACATTGAAATACAGATAGATGCAGTAGTCCCAGAGTAAATGATCCAAGGTCAGTTTTGCATTTCACCTCCTGATTGATGACTAACAATGTTAGAATAAAAAATAAAAACACAAGGCTTAAACATGCTCTCTCTCTCTCTCCATCTGTCTCTCGTCTGCAGAGATGTTTTGATGTGAGAGGATGCCAACCCCCAGTCTCATCATTGCCACCTCACCTGCTTTTAAGATCACCTTTGGGCCGACTAGAGACACTGTTATGTAATTGTGATGAACTGAGAGAATATTTAGGTAGCACTGTGATTCATTAATCATGTGCTGCCTTCCCTGCTCCTATGTGCTTACCTCTTTCCCTTTCTGTCTTTTACACCTCTCTCTTCCTCTGATTTTATAATGCACAACAGATGTGCATTGAAGTACAGATTGAACTTGTATTTATAACACTTGGATAATGAGCTTTTCAATAAAGCGTTTCACATTCTCTACTGGTTGAAATGAAGTGTAATGTGATGAAATACTCCACCTATCCTGTGTTTATCAGATCAATGCAGATGAAGGGCATTAGATGCTGAGATGAACCGGTGTTGGAGTATTTACATGATGCATAGGAAGTGTAGTGTTCTGTTTTTTAACATTATATTTCTGTATATATGAATTAACTAGTTAAATCCTGTTTCTAGTCTATTAGTTACAATGTGTAACCATTGATGTCCCAGGACCAAGATTGGTAAACACTGTTGAAGTGTAGAATTGTAATACATCCATGCAGACACAGCGTCATTCAAAGACTGGAATTTGACACTCCTGGTATTGGATATGACTGAAAAATAATCTCAAAGACATTCATACCTAAACTGCACCTTTATTTGCCACGGTAGAGTACATGATCAGTGAATATATTAAATGTACAGGCTACAATGTGGGGATCTCATGCATGGTAATAACTACATGTATATACGCCTTGCATCCTTGGTACAACATGATATTATATTCTACTCAATCCATAGGCTTCATTAATGTCATTCAGGCTGTTTTGAAGTTGATACAACTGGCTATGATAGCTGAGGTTCATGGCTAGGTTCTTAACTAATATGTATACCAAATGTTTGGGTCCATACACAGATCGGCTAGATAGCTAGCTACACATCCATGGGCATACAGGGATTTTAATCATCCACTGCACAATAAGCAAGAACATAGCTAGCTACGTGATTTCATCTATCTGCATGGCAAATATCAGCAAGGAAAGCTTACAAAATTGTACATTCAATTTGCAGTAAATTCTTAAACTAGATAGATTCTATACATCCACTGTTTCACAAAACGAAAGCCTGGTTTGCTGGTTGTTTCAGGAGTCCCTAAAACAACCAGAATTACAATTTCATACTCATGTCACAACATCCATAAAGCTAGTCAGCTATCTGGCTAATGTTAGCTAGTCAGCTAGCTTGCTAAATCGCGATTTTCATAAATTAACTTTATGATAAAAAAAATGCATAATCGTTTGTCTCTACATGAACTAACATTCCTGTCAACTGTACATGTTTTTATGACGTTATAATCCCTTACATTTGCTTCCATCCTAGTATTTATATCCGCCATCTTTAATCCAGTTCAGTTCTGTGTAGGGGTTCCCCCTCTTCTAGTATTTATGTTCTTCATCTTTGATGCAGTTCAGTTCTGTGTAGGGGTACCCCTCTCTCCTAGTATTTCTGTCCGCCATCTTTGATTCAGTTCAGTTCTGTGTAGGGTTACCCCTCTCTCCTTGTATTTCTGTCCGCCATCTTTGATTCAGTTCTGTGTAGGCTTACCCCTCTCTTCTAGTATTTATGTTCTTCATCTTTGATACACTTCAGTTCTGTGTAGGGGTACCCCTCTCTCCTAGTATTTCTGTCCGCCATCTTTGCCGAAGAAAGTGTAACAGTCACTAGCGCGGCAGCAGCCTCCCCCGGTCCTAGTGCCGGCCCGGTAAGATGTTTAAGACGCGATGGAACGGTTGACGAAAATAAGAAATCACAGAAAAAATGTATTGACTGATATTGAATTATTCAGGGGGGGGGGGGGGGCTAATTAATATTTTAGGACTAGCTATGTTCCTGATTCCTACCTACCTTTGTCTGAAAATTTTATTTACATTTTACTCAACTGCGTTTCCCACTCCAGTTAGCGGATGGCGGTCTGCGACTTTAAGGCAATGCTGCTACTGTGACGTATAATCTAGTGGACGGAACGCTTCTTTCAACAGCAGCAAAAGTAAATCAGCCACCTCGGTAGCTTGCTAGACAAAATAGACGAACCAATAAAGCTCTTTAGACGCGTTAGTGTATATTAGCCACTGTATTTTAAACCCACTTCTGTCGTCTAGTTAGTTATCCCTTTTAATTTCATATTTACGGTATTGTTTTTATTATTCATCTAGCGGGCTGGTTAAGTTAGCATTAGCCTAGCTAGCTAACATCTCCAACCATGAGGTCACTAAGCTACTCTCTTGTTAATGAAGAGGAGGACTGCTGGACGGAGAAAGAAGCTCTCGTCAAAGAGGAGAAGGAAGAGAAGGTTATCACAGTAAAACAAGAAGTAGAGGGTGAGGCTGTTACAGTGAAAGAAGAAGAGAAAGACGTTACAGTGAAAGAAGAGGTAGACGCGTTCAGATTGAAAGAGGAAGAGGATGTTACAGTAAAAGAAGAGGAGGAAGAGAAAGAGGAGGCTGCAGTTTTTGGAGTGAAAGAGGAGGATGGGGAGATGACTGTCACATTGGAAGAAGAGGAGGAGGAAACTGAATATCTGGGCTCGGTTTCCCAAAGGCATCTTAAGGCATCCAATGGTTTTAATGATGAACGGGCCCTGATTAACACTAGTAAGTACTGTCTTAAAAACAGAGACACAAACTCTGCAGTTGTTGAACTGTCTTATTTTTTTATTTAACCAGGTGGCTATGATGTCATAATGATAGTTTAACATGGTGACCATGATGTCATAATGATAGTTTAACTAGGTGGCCATGGTTTCAAAAGTTAAGACTTTTTGTATTTAACCAGGTAGGCCAGTTGAGAACAAGTTCTCATTTACAACTGCGACCTGGCCAAGATAAAGCAAAGCAGTGTGACACAGACAACAACATAGAGTTACACATGGAATAACATGGAATAAACAATAAGCAAGCCAATAACACAATAAACAAGTCAATGACACAGTAGAAAAATTAGAATGTCTATATATAGTGTGTGCAAAAGGCATAAGGTAGGTAATGAATAGTCCATAGTAGCGAAGAATTACAATTTAGCAGATTAACACTGGAGTGATAAATTAGCAGATGATGATGTGCAAGTAGAGATACTGGTGTGCAAAAGAGCAGAAAAGTTCATGTACAGCTGCAGCGATCGGTTAGCTGCTCAGATAGCTGATGTTTAAAGTTGGTGAGGGAAATATAAGTCTCCAGCTTCAGCGATTTTTGAAATTCGCTCCAGTCACTGGAAGGATGTGTGGTGTTAAAGGGGAAATCTGCAATTACCACATCCATATTTTGATTTTTAAATTATTTATTTATAGCCATTGATTCTTGAGGAATATAACAAATGCCTCATGTGCTTAGTTCAACTGTTTTTACCCCATCAGAACCCCAAATAAGCTTTTTTTACTCCAATGTTTAGAAACAATGTAAATCAACACTATAGCCTCAACATGGTTAAAACTATAATGTTGATATCATGGGTAGTCAGTCCTTGCATCCATAGGTCTGTCTATGAATTTGAAAGTAGTTACATTTCTCCAGCCCCATCATCATCTTATTACCAAAACAGTGGTGGAAAGACAGCTTTTTATTGGTTGATTGATTGTTGTGTGGCTTTTTTAAAGGGACAACTTAGTATTTAAACAGCAACAAAATGGCTGCCCAGAGACTTGGTTTGGTAAACAGCTGAGGGATGGGGGCTGGAGAAATGTAACCACTCTCAAATTCATAGAGAAAGCTATTGTATCAACCGTAATCCAACACCTAGCGACCTCGTCAAAAAGTTCAGACATCTTGGCGTAACAGTTTTAAGGTGTTGGCTTGACAGTCGCTGGACCCAGGTTTGAGTTCAGCTCAGGGCTACCCCCTGAATTCACTACACTATGAATACAAGGACTGGCCATCCATGATAATGGATGATAGTTTAACCAGGTTTCTAGGCTATATAGTATATTCTAGAATTCATCCATGATGTCATAGTGATAGTTTAACCAGGTTTCGAGGATATATAGTATATTCTAGAATTCATCCATGATGTCATAATGATAGTTTAACCAGGTTTCTAGGCTATATAGTATATTCTAGAATTCATCCATGATGTCATAGTGATAGTTTAACCAGGTTTCGAGGATATATAGTATATTCTAGAATTCATCCGTGATGTCATAATGATAGTTTAACCAGGTTTCTAGGATATATAGTATATTCTAGAATTCATCCATGATGTCATAATGACAGTTTAACCAGGTTTCTAGGCTATATATAGTATATTCTAGAATTCATCCATGATGTCATAATGATAGTTTAACCAGGTTTCTAGGATATATAGTATATTCTAGAATTCATCCATGATGTCATAATGATAGTTTAACCAGGTTTCTAGGATATATAGTATATTCTAGAATTCATCCATGATGTCATAATGATAGTTTAACCAGGTTTCTAGGCTATATAGTATATTCTACAATTGCCAGTGTAGATTTCCTGTGGAGGTCAAATTGTTAGAGCTGTTGATAAGTCATTGTATAATATTCAGCATTTATTTTCATGCCATTACATCAATATCGCCCAACCAGAAGAGAAGAAACTCTTTCCGATCCACCTCCTCCTGCTGTCCTTCATAAATTCTGACTTTGCTGGTAATCGGCTACACAAGCAGTCAGCAACCTACATTTGTAGTGCAAATGTATCTTACCATTTCTACTAATCTGTGTGCCAGTTATGATTTTCATATTCACATTTTACTGGAACAGTTTAATTTCATTTATAATAGTATCTCAATCATTGTCTGTGATTAATCTACATTCTATCTAAATGAAAATTATACAAATCTAAATAACTTTTATTGCCATTATGACATCATGGATGAATTCTAGATGCCAACTATGTAAAAATAGCCGACATAAAGCCAACAAATAAAAACATTGCTAATAACTGTCCTATAAATGTATATTCAAGACAGGCCTGTCTTGGCCTGTCTTGAATGGCCTGTCTTGAAACATTGTATAAAATATTCTGGGCCCTCAGTTTCCCGCGCCTGTGAGTTCTCGACCGACACAGCTGTTGGCTATTTGTGAAAGGGATAAGAAGTAATCAGGTGTTTTGACATTTCCACTGGATCAGAGCATTACGTTTTTCCCTTTCGTGCCGAGTGGTTATCGAAAGGGCGAGAGCTGGAAATATTTTACAAATACTTTGAGGAGTTATTCTCCTTTGCAATTGACTTTGATTAGACTTTGTTTACTTGCTGTTTGAGGTGGGGGGAAAAATGTGCTTTGAGACGCTCCACAACTCATTAGTGGTGCAGCGTTAAGACAATCAGAAATAATATCAGACATCCCCATATGGGCACATTTATAGGCCTTCATTTGTGTGCAGGCCAGGTAGACTAGTCCTACTTCTATATGTGTAACCAGGTAGACTAGTCCTACTTCTATATGTGTAACCAGGTAGACTAGTTTTACATCTATATGTGTAACCAGGTAGACTAGTTTTACATCTATATGTGTAACTAGGTAGACTAGTCCTACTTCTATATGTGTAACCAGGTAGACTAGTCCTACTTATATATGTGTCACCAGGTAGACTAGTCCTACTTCTATATGTGTAACTAGGTAGACTAGTCCTACTTCTATATGTGTAACCAGGTAGACTAGTCCTACTTCTATATGTGTCACCAGGTAGACTAGTCCTACTTCAATATGTGTAACCAGGTAGACTAGTCCTACTTCTATATGTGTAACCAGGTAGACTAGTTCTACTTCTATATGTTTAACCAGGTAGACTAGTCCTACTTCTATATGTGTTGTCGGGTAGCCTAGTTCTACTTCTATATGTGTAACCAGGTAGACCAGTCCTACTTCTTAATGTGTAACCAGGTAGACCAGTCCTACTTCTTAATGTGTAACCAGGTAGACCAGTCCTACTTCTTAATGTGTAACCAGGTAGACTAGTCCTACTTCTATATGTGTAACCAGGTAGACTAGTCCTACTTCTATATGTGTAACCAGGTAGACTAGTCCTACTTCTATATGTGTAACCAGGTAGACTAGCCCTACTTCTATATGTGTAACCAGGTAGACTAGTCCTACTTCTATATGTGTAACCAGGTAGACTAGTCCTACTTCCATATGTGTAACCAGGTAGACTAGTCCTACTTCTATATGTGTAACCAGGTAGACTAGTCCTACTTCTATATGTGTAACCAGGTAGACTAGTCCTACTTCTATATATGTAACCAGGTAGACTAGTCCTACTTCTATATTTTTTTGTTATTTAGACTAGGTCTACTTCTATATGTGTGACCAGGTAGACTAGTCCTACTTCTATATGTCTAACCAGGTAGACTAGTCCTACTTCTATATGTGTAACCAGGTAGACTAGTCCTACTTCTATATTTTTTGTTATTTAGACTAGTTCTACTTCTATATGTGTAACCAGGTAGACTAGTCCTACTTCCATATGTGTAACCAGGTAGGCTAGTCCTACTTCTATATGTGTAACCAGGTAGACTAGTCCTACTTCTATATGTGTAACCAGGTAGACTAGTCCTACTTCTATATATGTAACCAGGTAGACTAGTCCTACTTCTATATTTTTTTGTTATTTAGACTAGGTCTACTTCTATATGTGTGACCAGGTAGACTAGTCCTACTTCTATATGTCTAACCAGGTAGACTAGTCCTACTTCTATATGTGTAACCAGGTAGACTAGTCCTACTTCTATATTTTTTGTTATTTAGACTAGTTCTACTTCTATATGTGTGACCAGGTAGACTAGTCCTACTTCTATATGTCTAACCAGGTAGACTAGTCCTACCTCTATGTCTAACCAGGTAGACTTGTCCTACCTCTATGTGTAACCAGGTAGACTAGTCCTACCTCTATATGTGTAACCAGGTAGACTAGTCTTACTTCTATATGTGTAAGCATGTAGACTAGTCCTACTTCTATATGTGTAACCAGGTAGACTAGTCCTACTTCTATATGTGTTGTCGGGTAGCCTAGTTCTACTTCTATATGTGTAACCAGGTAGACCAGTCCTACTTCTTAATGTGTAACCAGGTAGACCAGTCCTACTTCTTAATGTGTAACCAGGTAGACCAGTCCTACTTCTTAATGTGTAACCAGGTAGACTAGTCCTACTTCTATATGTGTAACCAGGTAGACTAGTCCTACTTCTATATGTGTAACCAGGTAGACTAGTCCTACTTCTATATGTGTAACCAGGTAGACTAGTCCTACTTCTATATGTGTAACCAGGTAGACTAGTCCTACTTCTATATGTGTAACCAGGTAGACTAGTCCTACTTCTATATATGTAACCAGGTAGACTAGTCCTACTTCTATATTTTTTGTTATTTAGACTAGTTCTACTTCTATATGTGTGACCAGGTAGACTAGTCCTACTTCTATATGTGTAACCAGGTAGACTAGTCCTACTTCTATATGTGTAACCAGGTAGACTAGTCCTACTTCTATATATGTAACCAGGTAGACTAGTCCTACTTCTATATTTTTTGTTATTTAGACTAGTTCTACTTCTATATGTGTGACCAGGTAGACTAGTCCTACTTCTATATGTCTAACCAGGTAGACTAGTCCTACCTCTATGTCTAACCAGGTAGACTAGTCCTACCTCTATGTGTAACCAGGTAGACTAGTCCTACCTCTATATGTGTAACCAGGTAGACTAGTCTTACTTCTATATGTGTAAGCATGTAGACTAGTCCTACCTCTATATGTGTAACCAGGTAGACTAGCCCTACTTCTATATGTGTGTAACCAGGTAGACTAGTCCTACTTCTATATGTGTAACCAGGTAGACTAGTCCTACTTCTATATGTGTAACCAGGTGGACTAGTCCTACCTCTATATGTGTTGTCGGGTAGACCAGTCCTACTTCTATATGTGTAACCAGGTAGACTAGTCCTACTTCTATATGTGTAACCAGGTAGACTAGTCCTACTTCTATATGTGTAACCAGGTAGACTAGTCCTACTTCTATATGTGTAACCAGGTAGACTAGTCCTACTTCTATATGTGTAACCAGGTAGACTAGTCCTACCTCTATGTCTAACCAGGTAGACTAGTCCTACCTCTATGTCTAACCAGGTAGACTAGTCCTACCTCTATGTGTACCCAGGTAGACTAGTCCTACCTCTATATATGTAACCGGGTAGACTAGTTCTACTTCTATATGTGTTGTCGGGTAGACTAGTTCTACTTCTATATGTGTAAGCAGGTAGACTAGTCTTACTTCTATATGTTTAAGCATGTAGACTAGTCCTACTTCTATATGTGTAACCAGGTAGACTAGCCCTACTTCTATATGTGTAACTAGGTAGACTAGTCCTACTTCTATATGTGTAACCAGGTAGACTAGTCCTACTTCTATATGTGTCACAAGGTAGACTAGTCCTACTTCTATATTTGTCACAAGGTAGACTAGTCCTACTTCTATATTTGTCACAAGGTAGACTAGTCCTACTTCTATATGTGTCACCAGGTAGACTAGTCCTACTTCAATATGTGTAACCAGGTAGACTAGTCCTACTTCTATATGTGTAACAAGGTAGACTAGTTCTATTTCTATATGTTTAACCAGGTAGACTAGTCCTACTTCTATATGTGTTGTCGGGTAGCCTAGTTCTACTTCTATATGTGTAACCAGGTAGACTAGTCCTACTTCTATATGTGTAACCAGGTAGACCAGTCCTACTTCTTAATGTGTAACCAGGTAGACCAGTCCTACTTCTCAATGTGTAACCAGGTAGACCAGTCCTACTTCTTAATGTGTAACCAGGTAGACCAGTCCTACTTCTTAATGTGTAACCAGGTAGACTAGTCCTACTTCTATATGTGTAACCAGGTAGACTAGTTCTACTTCTATATGTGTAAGCAGGTAGACTAGTCTTACTTCTATATGTGTAACCAGGTAGACTAGTCCTACTTCTATATGTGTAACTAGGTAGACTAGCCCTACTTCTATATGTGTGTAACCAGGTAGACTAGTCCTACTTCTATATGTGTAACCAGGTAGACTAGTCCTACTTCTATATGTGTAACCAGGTAGACTAGTCCTACCTCTATATGTGTTGTCGGGTAGACTAGTTCTACTTCTATATGTGTAACCAGGTAGACTAGTCCTACTTCTATATGTGTAACCAGGTAGACTAGTCCTACTTCTACATGTGTAACCAGGTAGACTAGTCCTACTTCTATATGTGTAACCAGGTAGACTAGTCCTACTTCTATATGTGTAGTCAGGTAGACTAGTCCTACCTCTATATGTGTAACCAGGTAGACTAGTCCTACCTCTATATGTGTAACCAGGTAGACTAGTCCTACTTCTATATGTGTAGTCAGGTAGACTAGTCCTACCTCTATATGTGTTGTCGGGTAGACTAGTTCTACTTCTATATGTGTAACCAGGTAGACTAGTACTACTTCTATATGTGTAACCAGGTAGACTAGACCTACCTCTATATGTGTAACCAGGTAGACTAGTCCTACCTCTATATGTGTTGTCGGGTAGACTAGTTCTACTTCTATATGTGTAACCAGGTAGACTAGTCCTACTTCTATATGTGTAACCAGGTAGACTAGTCCTACTTCTCTATGTGTAGTCAGGTAGACTAGTCCTACTTCTATATGTGTAGTCAGGTAGACTAGTCCTACCTCTATATGTGTAACCAGGTAGACTAGTCCTACTTCTCTATGTGTAGTCAGGTAGACTAGTCCTACTTTTACAGTGGGGAGAACAAGTATTTGATACACTGCCGATTTTGCAGGTTATCCTACTTACAAAGCATGTAGAGGTCTGTAATTTTTATCATAGGTACACTTCACCTGTGAGAGACGGAATCAAAAACAAAAATCCATAAATCACATTGTATGATTTTTAAGTAATTAATTTGCATTTTATTGCATGACATAAGTATTTGGTACATCAGAAAAGCAGAACTTAATTCTTGGTACAGAAACCTTTGTTTGCAATTACAGAGATCATGTGTTTCCTGTAGTTCTTGACCAGGTTTGCACACACTGCAGCAGGGATTTTGGCCCACTCCTCCATACAGACCGTCTCCAGATCCTTCAGGTTTCAGGGCTGTCGCTGGGCAATACGGACTTTCAGCTCCCTCCAAAGATTTTCTATTGGGTTCAGGTCTGGAGACTGGCTAGGCCACTCCAGGACCTTGAGATGCTTCTTACGGAGCCACTCCTTAGTTGCCCTGACTGTGTGTTTCGGGTCGTTGTCATGCTGGAAGACCCAGCCACGACCCATCTTCAATGCTCTTACTGAGGGAAGGAGGTTGTTGGCCAAGATCTCGCGATACGTGGCCCCATCCATCCTCCCCTCAATACGGTGCAGTCGTCCTGTCCCCTTTGCAGAAAAGCATCGCCAAAGAATGATGTTTCCACCTCCATGCTTCACGGTTGGGATGGTGTTCTTGGGGTTGTACTCATCCTTCTTCTTCCTCCAAACACGGCGAGTGAAGTTTAGACCAAAAAGCTTTATTTTTGTCTCATCAGACCACATGACCTTCTCCCATTCCTCCTCTGGATCATCCAGATGGTCATTGGCAAACTTCAGACAGGCCTGGACATGTGCTGGCTTGAGCAGGGGGACCTTGCGTGCGCTGCAGGATTTTAATCCATGACGGCGTAGTGTGTTACTAATGGTTTTCTTTGAGACTGTGGTCCCAGCTCTCTTCAGGTCATTGACCAGGTCCTGCCGTGTAGTTTTGGGCTGATACCTCACCTTCCTCATGATCATTGATGCCTCACGAGGTGAGATTTTGCATGGAGCCCCAGACCAAGGGTGATTGACCGTCATCTTGAACTTCTTCCATTTTCTAATAATTGCGCCAACAGTTGTTGCCTTCTCACCAAACTGCTTGCCTATTGTCCTGTAGCCCATCCCAGCCTTGTGCAGGTCTACAATTTTATCTCTGGTCTTGGCCATTGTGGAGAGGTTGGGGTCTGTTTGATTGAGTGTGTGGACAGGTGTCTTTTATACAGGTAACGAGTTCAAACAGGTGCAGTTAATACAGGTAATGAGTGGAGAACAGGAGGGCTTCTTAAAGAAAAACTAACAGGTCTGTGAGAGCTGGAATTCTTACTGGTTGGTAGGTGATCAAATACTTATGTCATGCAATAAAATGCCCTTTCCTGGGTTGGTGAAGAGCGGCATTACATTTTAAGGAATAAATCCAAGCCTCACTCGTCACCTGTGGACGGTGGTGCTTCCAGTGAGGCGTGGATTTAATAGTATGTTGTACCTAGTTTCCCTCCTTCAGGGAACAGTAGTTATAGTCATAACATTACGCTTGTCATATGATGAACTTGTAATCCAAGATGGCGTAGCATTAACCTGTCTAGGATGAGGGTGCCGCTAGCGGCACTCCCCCCCCCACCCCCACTGAAAAGGCAGAGCCGCGAAATTCAAAAAAAATATTTTTTTTAAATATTTAACTTTCACACATTAAAGTCCAATACAGCTAATGAAAGACACAGATCTTGTGAATCCAGCCAACATGTCCGATTTTTAAAATGTTTTACAGGGAAGACACAATATGTAAAGATGTACATCTATTACCTAAAAACACATTAGCATAATCCACCATCTTTTATTTGTCCACCAACACCAGTAGCTATCACCAATTCGGCTAAACTAAGATATTTATAGCCCCTAACCAAGAAAAAAACTCATCAGATGACAGTCTGATAACATATTTATGGTATGGGATAGGTTTTGTTAGAAAAATGTGCATATTTCAGGTAGATGGCATAGGTTACAATTGCACCCACCGTCACAAATGGACTAGAATAACTACATAGAGCAACGTGTTTACCTACTTACTAATCATCAAACATTTCGTAAAAATACACAGCATACACTAATCGAAAGACACAGATCCTGTGAATACAGACAATATTTCAGATTTTCTAAGTGTCTTACAGCGAAAACACAATAAATCGTTATATCAGCATAGCACATAGCAGCCCAGCATTGATTCTAGCCAAAGTGAGCGATAACGTCAACATCGCCAAAATATATTATTTTTTTCACTAACCTTCTCAGAATTCTTCAGATGACACCCCTGTAACATCACATTACAACATGCATATACAGTTTGTTCGTAAATGTGCATATTTAGCCACCAAAATCATGGTTAGACAATGTGAAATGTAGCCCAGCTGGTGAGAAAATGTCCGTGCGCCATATTAGACAGTGATCTACTCTTATACATAAATACTCATAAACGTGACTAAAAAATATAGGGTGGACAGGGATTGATAGACAATTTAATTCTTAATACAATCGCGGAATTACATTTTTTAAATTATCCTTACTTTTCAATACAGTTTGCGCCAAGCGAAGCTACGTCAAAAAACATGGCGTCCTAAGCCACTAACATTTTTCGACAGAAACACGATTTATCATAATAAATTGTTCCTACTTTGAGCTGTTCTTCCATCAGTATCTTGGGCAAAGGATCCTTTCTTGGGTCTAATCGTCTTTTGGTGGAAAGCTGTCCTCTTGCCATGTGGAAATGCCAACTGCGTTCGGGATGAACTGGAAGCGTGCCCAGCAATTCACAGCGTTTCAGAAATAAATGTCCCAAAATCGCACTAAACGGATATAAATTGCTATAAAACGCTTTAAATTAACTACCTTATGATGTTTTTAACTCCTATAACGAGTCTTAACATGACCGGAGAAAGATTACTCCCAACACTAATGCTTGGAACAGGTGCGGGTCGGTGTCCTCCACGCGCATGACGCACCAAGAAAAGACTTGCTAGCTACAGGGTTTTTTAATTTATAGTGCCTGTGAACGCGCAATCGACCCCATTCAAATCGTCATCACGTAAAGGCATCCAGGGGAAGACGTAAGCAGTGTCCGTATACTCATAGCAATAACAGTGCCCTTTTAACTGACTCCAGATCAGGGGCCAACATTTCTGAAATCTGACTCCATGTCAGGGAAATTGCTGTAGAATGAGTTCTGTTCCACTTAGAGACAAAATTTCAACGCCTATAGAAACTATAGACTGTTTTCTATCCAATAATAATAATAATATGCATATTGTACGATCAAGAATTTTGTGGGAAGCCGTTTCAAAAATTACACGATTAGCATAAATAGTGACAACAGCGCCCCCAGCCTCAACAGGTTAAGACATGTTTGTTGTAAATATTATGTTTTTTTTGTTGTTGTATATATTGCAATATATTTCAATCTTTTTCCATGTTTAAATTAAATATACCTTCAGGCAACCCGCCTCACCCAATGTGATACTGATCTGCTATTTTTTAGACCTTATAGCTAGAACCTCCATCAGAACCTAGCCGTCAGAAGCTAACCAGCTAATTAGCTACTAGCTATTTAGTCATTGTTAGCCACTGCTAGCGGCATTTACCTTTTTAGCTCAGCTTATAAAAATTCATAAAACACACAGTGTTATACATTTGTTCATCCAACCACGGTGTCAGATTTCAAATAGGCTTTACGGCGAAAGCATACCGTGCGATTATCTGAGAACAGCGCCCAGCAGACGAATCATTACAAACAGTTACCAGCCAAGTAGAGTTACACAAGTCAGAAATAGCAATAAAATTAATTACTTACCTTTGATGATCTTCATATTGTTGCACTCACAAAACTCCCATTTACTCAATAAATGTTAGTTTTGTTCGATAAAGTCTCTCTTTATATCCAAAAACCTCAGTTTTGTTCAGTAATCCACAGGCTCAAAGGAAACCGGACAATAATAATAAACAATAATCGGTCGACCTCTACTCTGGACGGTTCTGACTTAGAATATGTGGACAACTACAAATACCTAGGTGTCTGGATAGACTGTAAACTCTCCTTCCAGACTTATATTAAGCATTTCCAATCCCAAATTAAATCTAGAATCGACTTCCTATTTCGCGTCAAAACCTCCTTCACTCACGCTGTCAAACATACCCTCATAAAACTGACTATCCTACCGATCCTTGACTTTAGCGATGTTATTTTTAAAATAGCCTCCAACACTCTACTCAGCAAACTGGATGCACCAAAGCCCCATATACCACCCACCACTAAGACCTGATTAATGGTTGGTTTCTCAAATGACTGCCTCACCTGGTTCACCAACTACTTCTCTGATAGAATTCAGTGTGTCAAATCGGAGGGCCTGTTGTCCGGACCTTTGGCAGTCTCTATGGGGGTGCCACAGGGTTCAATTCTCGGGCTATTCCGTATACATCTGACCCTTCTTTGGACACTGTGTTAACAAACCTCCAAACGAGCTTCAATGCCATATAACACTCCTTCTGTGGCCTCCAACTGCTCTTAAACGCAAGTTAAACTACCTTAGACTGCATTCAGTAAATCACAGTGCCATCCGTTTTGTCACCAAAGCCCCATATACCACCCACCACTGAGACCTGTATGCTCTAGTCGGCTGGCCCTCGCTACATATTCATCGCTAAACCCACTGGCTCCAGGTCATCTATAAGTCTTTGCTAGGCCGCCTTCACTCAGCTCACTGGTCACCATAGCAACACCCACCCGTAGCACGCGCTCCAGCAGGTATATCTCACTGGTCATCCCCAAAGCCAACACCTCCTTTGGCTGCCTTTTCCTTCCAGTTCTCTGCTGCCAATGACTGGAACGAATTTCAAAAATCGCTGAAGTTGGAGACTTATATCTCCCTCACTAACTTTAAGCATCAGCTATCTGAGCAGCTTACCGATCGCTGCAGCTGTACACAGCCCATCTGTAAATAGCCCATCCAACTGCCTACCTCATCCCCATATTTTTATTTACTTTTTTTGCTCTTTTGCACACCAGTATTTCTACTTGCACATCATCTATCACTCCAGTGTTAATTTGCTAAATTGTAGTTAATGAATCTGTAGTTCATTCAAACATTATATTAAACAGGACATTCAAATTAGCCTTACAATTATAATCCAAAGTAGTGTGAAATGCACTAATAAGCACCTGTAAATGACATTGTGAAAAACTAAAATCTTTGTTCACCATTTTTGCTCCAGGCAGATATACTACATCCATAACTAGTGGTTTCCTCATTACCAGATATACTACATCCATAACTAGTGGTTTCCTCATTACCAGATATACTAACTACATCCATAACTAGTGGTTTCCACATTACCAGATATACTACATCCATAACTAGTGGTTTCCTCATTACCAGATATACTACATCCATAACTAGTGGTTTCCTTATTACTAGATATACTACATCCATAACTAGTGGTTTCCTCATTACCAGATATACTACATCCATAACTAGCGGTTTCCTCATTACCAGATATACTACATCCATAACTAGTGGTTTCCTCATTAGCAGATATACTACATCCATAACTAGTGGTTTCCTCATTACCAGATATACTACATCCATAACTAGTGGTTTCCTCATTACCAGATATACTACATCCATAACTAGTGGTTTCCTCATTACTAGATATACTACATCCATAACTAGCGGTTTCCTCATTACCAGATATACTACATCCATAACTAGTGGTTTCCTCATTAGCAGATAGTTCTACATCCATAACTAGTGGTTTCCTCATTACCAGATATACTACATCCATAACTAGTGGTTTCCTCATTAGAAGATATACTACATCCATAACTAGTGGTTTCCTCATTACCAGATATACTACATCCATAACTAGTGGTTTCCTCATTACCAGATATACTACATCCATAACTAGTGGTTTCCTCACTACCAGATATACTGCATCCATAACTAGTGGTTTCCTCATTACCAGATATACAACATCCATAACTAGCGGTTTCCTTATTACCAGATATACTACATCCATAACTAGCGGTTTCCTCATTACCAGATATACTACATCCATAACTAGCAGTTTCCTCATTACCAGATACACTACATCCATAACTAGTGGTTTCCTCATTACCAGATATACTACATCCATAACTAGTGGTTTCCTCATTACAAGATATACTACATCCATAACTAGTGGTTTCCTCATTAGCAGGGAGGAGTTTCTACAATCAAGTTGTGTTGCATCGCCCTCGTGCCGCAATTTTATTAAACACAGAAAGGGGCCTATATTGGAGACCAAAAGTCGTCTGGCACACTGCTTAGAGTTTCAACAACTTGAATAACTTATTTCTAGCCTACAATCATTGATTTTACTACTAATGTGAAAACAAGACAAACTATGACTATTCTTGCTCATTTTAAGATTATTGTTAAATAATTGTAACATTCATTACAGACATCAATTGTTGTACAACATCATGGCTACTCTGTTGGCATCACCTTTTACAGTGGATTACCGCTGTTGTGGGCCTTTAATCATCTGACTTTGTTGTTCACACAGGAGAGAGACGGGACTATCGTGGATCCTCTGGGGAGCCTCAACAACCTCATGATGCTGACGAGGCAGAGAAGAATCTCTCCAGATCAGAACTCCTCAAGAAACACCTGCAGAGATCCACAGGGAAGATAACTCACTGCTGCTCTGACTGTGGGAAGAGATTCACCTCCTCAGGCATTAAAATTCATCAGAGAACACACACAGGAGAGAAACCTTATAGCTGTGATCAATGTGGGAAGAGATTTACTACATCTAGCTCTCTGACTAAACACCAGAGAACACACACAGGAGAGAAATCTTATAGCTGTGATCAATGTGGGAAGAGATTTACTACATCTAGCTCTCTGACTTCACACCAGAGAACACACACAGGAGAGAAACCTTTTAGCTGTGATCAATGTGGGAAGAGTTTTACTACATCTAGCAATCTGACTGTACACCAGAGAACACACACAGGAGAGAAACCTTATAGCTGTGGTCAATGTGGGAAGAGTTTTACTACATCTATCCAGCTGACATTACACCAGAGAACACACACAGGAGAGAAACCTTATAGCTGTGATCAATGTGGGAAGAGTTTTACTACAGCTGGCCATCTGACTTTACACCAGAGAACACACACAGGAGAGAAACCTTATAGCTGTGATCAATGTGGGAAGAGTTTTACTACATCTGGCCATCTGACTTTACACCAGAGAACACACACAGGAGAGAAACCTTATAGCTGTGATCAATGTGGGAAGAGTTTTGGTAGATCTGGCCAGCTGACATCACACAAGAGAACACACACAGGAGAGAAACCTTATAGCTGTGGTCAATGTGGGAAGAGTTTTGGTAGATCTGACCAGCTGACATTACACCAGAGAACACACACAGGAGAGAAACCTTATAGCTGTGATCAATGTGGGAAGAGTTTTACTACATCTGGCCATCTGACTTTACACCAGAGAACACACACAGGAGAGAAACCTTATAGCTGTGGTCAATGTGGGAAGAGTTTTGGTAGATCTGACCAGCTGACATTACACCAGAGAATACACACAGGAGAGAAACCTTACAGCTGTGATCAGTGGAAAGAGATGTACTACATCTGGCCAGCTGACATTACACCAGAGAACACACACAGGAGAGAAACCTTATAGCTGTGATCAATGTGGGAAGAGATTTACTACATCTAGCCAGCTGACATTACACCAGAGGATACACACAGGAGAGAAACCTTATTGCTGTAATCAATGTGGGAAGAGTTTTACTCAGCTAAACAGCCTGATAGTACACCAGCGGACACACACAGGAGAGAAACCTTATAGCTGTGATCTATGTGGGAAGAGATTTACTACATCTAGCGCTCTTACTTCACACCAGAGAATACACACAGGAGAGAAACCTTATTGCTGTAATCAATGTGGGAAGAGTTTTACTGAATCTAGCTCTCTGACTAAACACCAGAGAACACACACAGGAGAGAAATCTTATAGCTGTGATCAATGTGGGAAGAGTTTTACTGAATCTAGCTCTCTGACTAAACACCAGAGAATACACACAGGAGAGAAACCTTATACCTGTAATCAATGTGGAAAGAGTTTTACTCACCTACAAAGCCTGATAGTACACCAGCGGACACACACAGGAGAGAAATCTTATAGCTGTGATCAATGTGGGAAGAGATTTACTACATCTAGCTCTCTGACTTCACACCAGAGAACACACACAGGAGAGAAACCTTTTAGCTGTGGTCAATGTGGGACGAGATTTACCAGATTTAGATATCTAACTATACACCAGAGAAAACACACAGGACAGAAACCTTATAGCAGTAATAAATGTGGGAAGATATAGCTGTGACCAGAGATAATCTGATAAAAGATCTCGGATTCAACATCAGAAAATACATGTTATATAATAAATTGGTCTATAATCAATTTTATGAACAATCCTACATCACTCCAGTATTTATTGAAAACATTCAAGTGCTAATTGTCTTTATTCCACTACTGAAGAAGCATGACTCAAATCACCTCATACTTCAAACATTCAGCCTGACAAAAGATACATGTTTTATTATTCCATGCCTCACCCTTAAGTGAAGTATTGCCAATATATATTAACAAAGGGGTGTACATTTGGTTTTGATTTTCATATTTACAATTTATGTAACATTTAGTCATAGTTATTTATGCAACCAGCTGACAATTTTTGGGTACTATTATATTGAAATTGTTATCCTGCTTTTAGAATATCAGGGATCATTCTCAGATGTACCAACCCACATGTACTAGAGCACAGGTGTCAAACTCATTCCACGGGGGGCCGAGTGTCTGCGGGTTTTCGCTCCTCCCTTGTACTTGATTGATGAATTAACATCACTAATTAGTTAGGAACTCCCCACACCTGGTTGTCTAGGGCTTTATTGAAAGGAAAAACCAAAAACCTGCAGACACTAGGCCCTCCGTGGAATGACATGACATTGGGGACTGGGCCCCGATCCAACAACATGCCTATCGAGTGAACCCTGAAAAGAGAGAGAAGCTCGGGATATTGCAGGAGCTCTTGAAATCAGACATGACTAATACAATTTGATTTGAGTTTTGTCCAAGGCGATGAGAGTTTTAGAAGCTGGTGAGTTTTAGGATTCTATAGAAAGTAATTATATTTTTTTCATTTATGTTTTGAGGTTGGACTTTAGCACGTATAGCTCGTCAGCACGTCCAGCTTGTCAGCACGTCTAGCTCGTTAGCACGTCTAGCTCGTTAGCAAGTATAGCTCGTTAGCAAGTATAGCTCGTTAACACCAATCAATGCGCCCTACGTGCTATCTCGTTAGTCAGTATGTGTTACACCTGTGCTGGCTTGTCCATCTCGTTAGTGGGAAGGTGTTTCACCTGAGCTGGTCCAGGTTCTATTTAAGAGTGTCTGGCCCAGTGCTCCAGTTGTCTTGATAGATGTGGAGAGTCAACACCTTTAGTTGCTCCACTTTTTTGGTTTGCTTCCTGTCTTTAAGTTTGTTGTAGGTTTTTCTTTTGTTTGCTTCTTCTTGGACAGATTTAGTGAGTCTCATGGTTGGTGTCTTTTAGGTCCCAGTTGTTGTTACTAGTCAACTTTCAGTGGACACCCCCATAATGTCTTTGAGAACCCCTCCTAAAAAACAAGCTTATATTTTAGGTTGGATATTTCATCCAATTAGTGTTTTAATCAATGGCATTTCCTTAGAATGCTCATTGGTCTTTCAGTTGATAATTTTCTGTTTTTTTTATCCTGTTATTTTTGTGTACTAAGTATTTCAGTTTATTTTCATTGTTTTCTCCTGTGAAGCCATTGTGTTGCATCCATGTCTGAAATGTGCTGTATAAATAAAGCTTGATTTGATGTCAACAAATGAACCCAATGACTGACCAATCAACAGACTGTTGGTCCATCTTAGTATGAAAATTAGTATCAATCCCACTTTTCCAGCCTGCTGAAGGCGTGGTGGAGTGGTAAACACCACCCCCGGCTCTACCAGGGGCTTGAGGTGGTTTCCCACAGCTCTGCTTATGTCATGTTCTTTGGCCTTGTCGTTCCATTTCTTGACTGCCCCTGCAACACAAAGAAACACATTTAGTCATATTATATAAAACACTCAAAGTAATGGATTTGGAGCATCTATGGCCTCAGTTACAGTGGGCACCTAAATGTGACTTCTGTCATCTGATCACTCCAAGCTGCATTCGGTTCAGATCTACCAGGATGGGCCTTTGACATAGTCTGGATGCAGTCAGGCCACTGAATATAAATAAGCAATGTGAAGAGATGGGGTGAATGAGTGGGGAAAAGTACATTTGATACAAATTACCTTCATAATATCAAAGAACAAATGTGTGTGCCTGAGGGGAAATTCCCTTTCATACAGCCAAAAGGGGTGAGAAATTACACCAATATCAGTGGACAATTTGCACTAATGTAAATAAACATAGATGGAACATATTCACTTTTGCTAATGTGATTAACCGCTAAGGGGACACAAATATTTGCCATCTAAACCACGTGTGACCTCTCACCTCTCTGTAGAAGTGTTCTTCCTAACCAGTCCCTCAACAGCTCTCTGACTGAACTCCACCCTCACTGGGTCTTCAGAGGAGAGGAAAGCTGAGGAGGGATGGAAGGATGAATGGATCAGTCATTCAATAAAGTGTAGAGCTGCTGTCTGACAAAATCACAATTTTAGTAGTTCATTAAAGTAAATAAGGCTTTATGACTGCTGAATACCAACTATCACAGATCATGTACAGTGGGGAGAACAAGTATTTGAAACACTGCCAATTTTGCAGGTTTTCCTACTTACAAAGCATGTAGAGGTCTGTAATTTTTTATCATAGGTACACTTCAACTGTGAGAGACGGACTCTAAAACAAAAATCCCAAAAAATCACATTGTATGATATTTAAGTAATTAATTTGCATTTTATTGCATGACATAACTATTTGATACATCAGAAAAGCAGAACTCATCCTTGGGACGTCCCTAGCCCGTTGAAGTTGACATTTAAAATGGTTAAGGTTAGGGGTTATGGTTAGGGGTGTCCCAAGGATCCCAGATAGCATTGACCATTGTGCCTTCTTCTGTCTCTTTTACATAGCAGTTGATGGGTTCTGACTTCTGTACTTTTAAATATGAAATATCCTTATTATGTGAAATTGAATGAAACAATAATGTATGTTGATGCTAATATGATGTACAATATTCCATGATGTTTCTATATGATAACAATAGAGTAATATATTTAATATGATGTACAATATTCCATGATGTTTCTATATGATAACAATAGAATAATATATTTAAAATGATGTACAATATTCCATGATATTTCTATATGATAACAATACCGTAATATATTTAATATAATGTACAATATTCCATGATGTTTCTATATGATAACAATAGAGTAATATATTTAATATGATGTACAATATTCCATGATATTTCTATATGATAACAATACCGTAATATATTTAATATAATGTACAATATTCC